>NW_027182325.1:2920000-2925000 GCF_040938575.1 Ambystoma mexicanum | reverse complement strand
AGAAGTTGCGCAATTACTAATCATGGAGCACAAAAAAGCCTACAGCACCTGGTATTCCCAGGCAGTCTCCCATCCAGGTACTAACTAGGCCTGACCCTGCTTAGCTTCCGAGATCGGGCGCATTCAGTGTGGTGTGGCCGTAGGCTCTGGGCCTAGTGAGTTTTGTACTTTTAAGCATCTAGTCGGCTAGACCTTGCAGTTTTGAAAGGCAATTGTGAAATGGCTCACTTCCTGAACTTGGAGCACAAAAAAGCCTACAGCACCTGGTATTCCCAGGTGGTCTCCCATCCAGGTACTAACTAGGCCCGACACTGCTTAGCTTCCGAGATCAGACGAGATCGGGCGCAATCAGTGTGGTGTGGCCGTAGGCTCTGGGCCTAGTGAGTTTTGTACTTTTAAGCATCTAGTCAGCTAGACCTTGCAATTGAGAAATGGCTCACTTCCTGAACTTGGAGCACAAAAAAGCCTACAGCACCTGGTATTCCCAGGCGGTCTCCCATCCAGGTACTAACGAGGCCCGACACTGCTTAGCTTCCGAGATCAGACGAGATCGGGCGCATTCAGTGTGGTGTGGCCGTAGGCTCTGGTTCTTGTGAGTTTTGTACTTTTAAGCATCTAGTCGGCTAGACCTTGCAGTTTTGAAAGGCAATTGAGAAATGGCTCACTTCCTGAACTTGGAGTACAAAAAAGCCTACAGCACCTGGTATTCCCAGGCGGTCTTCCATCCAGGTACTAACTAGGCCCGACACTGCTTAGCTTCTGAGATCAGACGAGATCAGGCACATTCAGTGTGGTGTGGCCGTAGGCTCTGGGCCTAGTGAGTTTTGTACTTTTAAGCATCTAGTCGGCTAGACCTTGCAGTTTTAAAAGGCAATTGAGAAAGGGCTCACTTCCTGAACTTGGAGCACAAAAAAGCCTACAGCACCTGGTATTCCCAGGCGGTCTCCCATCCAGGTACTAACTAGGCCTGACACTGCTTAACTTCCGAGATCAGTCGAGATCGGGTGCATTCAGTGTGGTGTGGCCGTAGGCTCTAGGAATGCTAAGAATATTACTCTTATGCATTTGCATTTAGTAAGCTAAGCCATGCAGCCACTTGCAACATGATACCACGCTCATCGCTCGATCAGGCTCGATCAGGCGAGATATATAAGACTGGTGGGCCCATTCAGGACTCCTATGTCTGGTAGGATAACTTTAATTCATCCATCCTGTGTCTGTTGCAGGGAGGTGGAGAGAACAATCAACACAATAATGGTTTTCTTTCATGCCTCTTGAAGGACTCAATATTCTCTGTACTGCATTACATGTGAAAGTCGATTTATTACCCATGAACACACTACCTGTATGCTAATTCTATGTAAAAAGGTAGCTCCAGCCCTCATGATGTTGTCCAACATTTCCGCTATAAAACGGGATACAATTATTTTGGAAACATACCAAATTTGAAAAATAATTGAGAAGTTGCGCAATTACTAATCATGGAGCACAAAAAAGCCTACAGCACCTGGTATTCCCAGGCAGTCTCCCATCCAGGTACTAACTAGGCCTGACCCTGCTTAGCTTCCGAGATCGGGCGCATTCAGTGTGGTGTGGCCGTAGGCTCTGGGCCTAGTGAGTTTTGTACTTTTAAGCATCTAGTCGGCTAGACCTTGCAGTTTTGAAAGGCAATTGTGAAATGGCTCACTTCCTGAACTTGGAGCACAAAAAAGCCTACAGCACCTGGTATTCCCAGGTGGTCTCCCATCCAGGTACTAACTAGGCCCGACACTGCTTAGCTTCCGAGATCAGACGAGATCGGGCGCAATCAGTGTGGTGTGGCCGTAGGCTCTGGGCCTAGTGAGTTTTGTACTTTTAAGCATCTAGTCAGCTAGACCTTGCAATTGAGAAATGGCTCACTTCCTGAACTTGGAGCACAAAAAAGCCTACAGCACCTGGTATTCCCAGGCGGTCTCCCATCCAGGTACTAACGAGGCCCGACACTGCTTAGCTTCTGAGATCAGACGAGATCAGGCACATTCAGTGTGGTGTGGCCGTAGGCTCTGGGCCTAGTGAGTTTTGTACTTTTAAGCATCTAGTCGGCTAGACCTTGCAGTTTTAAAAGGCAATTGAGAAAGGGCTCACTTCCTGAACTTGGAGCACAAAAAAGCCTACAGCACCTGGTATTCCCAGGCGGTCTCCCATCCAGGTACTAACTAGGCCTGACACTGCTTAACTTCCGAGATCAGTCGAGATCGGGTGCATTCAGTGTGGTGTGGCCGTAGGCTCTAGGAATGCTAAGAATATTACTCTTATGCATTTGCATTTAGTAAGCTAAGCCATGCAGCCACTTGCAACATGATACCACGCTCATCGCTCGATCAGGCTCGATCAGGCGAGATATATAAGACTGGTGGGCCCATTCAGGACTCCTATGTCTGGTAGGATAACTTTAATTCATCCATCCTGTGTCTGTTGCAGGGAGGTGGAGAGAACAATCAACACAATAATGGTTTTCTTTCATGCCTCTTGAAGGACTCAATATTCTCTGTACTGCATTACATGTGAAAGTCGATTTATTACCCATGAACACACTACCTGTATGCTAATTCTATGTAAAAAGGTAGCTCCAGCCCTCATGATGTTGTCCAACATTTCCGCTATAAAACGGGATACAATTATTTTGGAAACATACCAAATTTGAAAAATAATTGAGAAGTTGCGCAATTACTAATCATGGAGCACAAAAAAGCCTACAGCACCTGGTATTCCCAGGCAGTCTCCCATCCAGGTACTAACTAGGCCTGACCCTGCTTAGCTTCCGAGATCGGGCGCATTCAGTGTGGTGTGGCCGTAGGCTCTGGGCCTAGTGAGTTTTGTACTTTTAAGCATCTAGTCGGCTAGACCTTGCAGTTTTGAAAGGCAATTGTGAAATGGCTCACTTCCTGAACTTGGAGCACAAAAAAGCCTACAGCACCTGGTATTCCCAGGTGGTCTCCCATCCAGGTACTAACTAGGCCCGACACTGCTTAGCTTCCGAGATCAGACGAGATCGGGCGCAATCAGTGTGGTGTGGCCGTAGGCTCTGGGCCTAGTGAGTTTTGTACTTTTAAGCATCTAGTCAGCTAGACCTTGCAATTGAGAAATGGCTCACTTCCTGAACTTGGAGCACAAAAAAGCCTACAGCACCTGGTATTCCCAGGCGGTCTCCCATCCAGGTACTAACGAGGCCCGACACTGCTTAGCTTCCGAGATCAGACGAGATCGGGCGCATTCAGTGTGGTGTGGCCGTAGGCTCTGGTTCTTGTGAGTTTTGTACTTTTAAGCATCTAGTCGGCTAGACCTTGCAGTTTTGAAAGGCAATTGAGAAATGGCTCACTTCCTGAACTTGGAGTACAAAAAAGCCTACAGCACCTGGTATTCCCAGGCGGTCTTCCATCCAGGTACTAACTAGGCCCGACACTGCTTAGCTTCTGAGATCAGACGAGATCAGGCACATTCAGTGTGGTGTGGCCGTAGGCTCTGGGCCTAGTGAGTTTTGTACTTTTAAGCATCTAGTCGGCTAGACCTTGCAGTTTTAAAAGGCAATTGAGAAAGGGCTCACTTCCTGAACTTGGAGCACAAAAAAGCCTACAGCACCTGGTATTCCCAGGCGGTCTCCCATCCAGGTACTAACTAGGCCTGACACTGCTTAACTTCCGAGATCAGTCGAGATCGGGTGCATTCAGTGTGGTGTGGCCGTAGGCTCTAGGAATGCTAAGAATATTACTCTTATGCATTTGCATTTAGTAAGCTAAGCCATGCAGCCACTTGCAACATGATACCACGCTCATCGCTCGATCAGGCTCGATCAGGCGAGATATATAAGACTGGTGGGCCCATTCAGGACTCCTATGTCTGGTAGGATAACTTTAATTCATCCATCCTGTGTCTGTTGCAGGGAGGTGGAGAGAACAATCAACACAATAATGGTTTTCTTTCATGCCTCTTGAAGGACTCAATATTCTCTGTACTGCATTACATGTGAAAGTCGATTTATTACCCATGAACACACTACCTGTATGCTAATTCTATGTAAAAAGGTAGCTCCAGCCCTCATGATGTTGTCCAACATTTCCGCTATAAAACGGGATACAATTATTTTGGAAACATACCAAATTTGAAAAATAATTGAGAAGTTGCGCAATTACTAATCATGGAGCACAAAAAAGCCTACAGCACCTGGTATTCCCAGGCAGTCTCCCATCCAGGTACTAACTAGGCCTGACCCTGCTTAGCTTCCGAGATCGGGCGCATTCAGTGTGGTGTGGCCGTAGGCTCTGGGCCTAGTGAGTTTTGTACTTTTAAGCATCTAGTCGGCTAGACCTTGCAGTTTTGAAAGGCAATTGTGAAATGGCTCACTTCCTGAACTTGGAGCACAAAAAAGCCTACAGCACCTGGTAGTCCCAGGTGGTCTCCCATCCAGGTACTAACTAGGCCCGACACTGCTTAGCTTCCGAGATCAGACGAGATCGGGCGCAATCAGTGTGGTGTGGCCGTAGGCTCTGGGCCTAGTGAGTTTTGTACTTTTAAGCATCTAGTCAGCTAGACCTTGCAATTGAGAAATGGCTCACTTCCTGAACTTGGAGCACAAAAAAGCCTACAGCACCTGGTATTCCCAGGCGGTCTCCCATCCAGGTACTAACGAGGCCCGACACTGCTTAGCTTCCGAGATCAGACGAGATCGGGCGCATTCAGTGTGGTGTGGCCGTAGGCTCTGGTTCTTGTGAGTTTTGTACTTTTAAGCATCTAGTCGGCTAGACCTTGCAGTTTTGAAAGGCAATTGAGAAATGGCTCACTTCCTGAACTTGGAGTACAAAAAAGCCTACAGCACCTGGTATTCCCAGGCGGTCTTCCATCCAGGTACTAACTAGGCCCGACACTGCTTAGCTTCTGAGATCAGACGAGATCAGGCACATTCAGTGTGGTGTGGCCGTAGGCTCTGGGCCTAGTGAGTTTTGTACTTTTAAGCATCTAGTCGG
>NW_027182325.1:2910000-2917500 GCF_040938575.1 Ambystoma mexicanum | reverse complement strand
TGCATTACATGTGAAAGTCGATTTATTACCCATGAACACACTACCTGTATGCTAATTCTATGTAAAAAGGTAGCTCCAGCCCTCATGATGTTGTCCAACATTTCCGCTATAAAACGGGATACAATTATTTTGGAAACATACCAAATTTGAAAAATAATTGAGAAGTTGCGCAATTACTAATCATGGAGCACAAAAAAGCCTACAGCACCTGGTATTCCCAGGCAGTCTCCCATCCAGGTACTAACTAGGCCTGACCCTGCTTAGCTTCCGAGATCGGGCGCATTCAGTGTGGTGTGGCCGTAGGCTCTGGGCCTAGTGAGTTTTGTACTTTTAAGCATCTAGTCGGCTAGACCTTGCAGTTTTGAAAGGCAATTGTGAAATGGCTCACTTCCTGAACTTGGAGCACAAAAAAGCCTACAGCACCTGGTATTCCCAGGTGGTCTCCCATCCAGGTACTAACTAGGCCCGACACTGCTTAGCTTCCGAGATCAGACGAGATCGGGCGCAATCAGTGTGGTGTGGCCGTAGGCTCTGGGCCTAGTGAGTTTTGTACTTTTAAGCATCTAGTCAGCTAGACCTTGCAATTGAGAAATGGCTCACTTCCTGAACTTGGAGCACAAAAAAGCCTACAGCACCTGGTATTCCCAGGCGGTCTCCCATCCAGGTACTAACGAGGCCCGACACTGCTTAGCTTCCGAGATCAGACGAGATCGGGCGCATTCAGTGTGGTGTGGCCGTAGGCTCTGGTTCTTGTGAGTTTTGTACTTTTAAGCATCTAGTCGGCTAGACCTTGCAGTTTTGAAAGGCAATTGAGAAATGGCTCACTTCCTGAACTTGGAGTACAAAAAAGCCTACAGCACCTGGTATTCCCAGGCGGTCTTCCATCCAGGTACTAACTAGGCCCGACACTGCTTAGCTTCTGAGATCAGACGAGATCAGGCACATTCAGTGTGGTGTGGCCGTAGGCTCTGGGCCTAGTGAGTTTTGTACTTTTAAGCATCTAGTCGGCTAGACCTTGCAGTTTTAAAAGGCAATTGAGAAAGGGCTCACTTCCTGAACTTGGAGCACAAAAAAGCCTACAGCACCTGGTATTCCCAGGCGGTCTCCCATCCAGGTACTAACTAGGCCTGACACTGCTTAACTTCCGAGATCAGTCGAGATCGGGTGCATTCAGTGTGGTGTGGCCGTAGGCTCTAGGAATGCTAAGAATATTACTCTTATGCATTTGCATTTAGTAAGCTAAGCCATGCAGCCACTTGCAACATGATACCACGCTCATCGCTCATCGCTCGATCAGGCTCGATCAGGCGAGATATATAAGACTGGTGGGCCCATTCAGGACTCCTATGTCTGGTAGGATAACTTTAATTCATCCATCCTGTGTCTGTTGCAGGGAGGTGGAGAGAACAATCAACACAATAATGGTTTTCTTTCATGCCTCTTGAAGGACTCAATATTCTCTGTACTGCATTACATGTGAAAGTCGATTTATTACCCATGAACACACTACCTGTATGCTAATTCTATGTAAAAAGGTAGCTCCAGCCCTCATGATGTTGTCCAACATTTCCGCTATAAAACGGGATACAATTATTTTGGAAACATACCAAATTTGAAAAATAATTGAGAAGTTGCGCAATTACTAATCATGGAGCACAAAAAAGCCTACAGCACCTGGTATTCCCAGGCAGTCTCCCATCCAGGTACTAACTAGGCCTGACCCTGCTTAGCTTCCGAGATCGGGCGCATTCAGTGTGGTGTGGCCGTAGGCTCTGGGCCTAGTGAGTTTTGTACTTTTAAGCATCTAGTCGGCTAGACCTTGCAGTTTTGAAAGGCAATTGTGAAATGGCTCACTTCCTGAACTTGGAGCACAAAAAAGCCTACAGCACCTGGTATTCCCAGGTGGTCTCCCATCCAGGTACTAACTAGGCCCGACACTGCTTAGCTTCCGAGATCAGACGAGATCGGGCGCAATCAGTGTGGTGTGGCCATAGGCTCTGAGCCTAGTGAGTTTTGTACTTTTAAGCATCTAGTCAGCTAGACCTTGCAATTGAGAAATGGCTCACTTCCTGAACTTGGAGCACAAAAAAGCCTACAGCACCTGGTATTCCCAGGCGGTCTCCCATCCAGGTACTAACGAGGCCCGACACTGCTTAGCTTCCGAGATCAGACGAGATCGGGCGCATTCAGTGTGGTGTGGCCGTAGGCTCTGGTTCTTGTGAGTTTTGTACTTTTAAGCATCTAGTCGGCTAGACCTTGCAGTTTTGAAAGGCAATTGAGAAATGGCTCACTTCCTGAACTTGGAGTACAAAAAAGCCTACAGCACCTGGTATTCCCAGGCGGTCTTCCATCCAGGTACTAACTAGGCCCGACACTGCTTAGCTTCTGAGATCAGACGAGATCAGGCACATTCAGTGTGGTGTGGCCGTAGGCTCTGGGCCTAGTGAGTTTTGTACTTTTAAGCATCTAGTCGGCTAGACCTTGCAGTTTTAAAAGGCAATTGAGAAAGGGCTCACTTCCTGAACTTGGAGCACAAAAAAGCCTACAGCACCTGGTATTCCCAGGCGGTCTCCCATCCAGGTACTAACTAGGCCTGACACTGCTTAACTTCCGAGATCAGTCGAGATCGGGTGCATTCAGTGTGGTGTGGCCGTAGGCTCTAGGAATGCTAAGAATATTACTCTTATGCATTTGCATTTAGTAAGCTAAGCCATGCAGCCACTTGCAACATGATACCACGCTCATCGCTCGATCAGGCTCGATCAGGCGAGATATATAAGACTGGTGGGCCCATTCAGGACTCCTATGTCTGGTAGGATAACTTTAATTCATCCATCCTGTGTCTGTTGCAGGGAGGTGGAGAGAACAATCAACACAATAATGGTTTTCTTTCATGCCTCTTGAAGGACTCAATATTCTCTGTACTGCATTACATGTGAAAGTCGATTTATTACCCATGAACACACTACCTGTATGCTAATTCTATGTAAAAAGGTAGCTCCAGCCCTCATGATGTTGTCCAACATTTCCGCTATAAAACGGGATACAATTATTTTGGAAACATACCAAATTTGAAAAATAATTGAGAAGTTGCGCAATTACTAATCATGGAGCACAAAAAAGCCTACAGCACCTGGTATTCCCAGGCAGTCTCCCATCCAGGTACTAACTAGGCCTGACCCTGCTTAGCTTCCGAGATCGGGCGCATTCAGTGTGGTGTGGCCGTAGGCTCTGGGCCTAGTGAGTTTTGTACTTTTAAGCATCTAGTCGGCTAGACCTTGCAGTTTTGAAAGGCAATTGTGAAATGGCTCACTTCCTGAACTTGGAGCACAAAAAAGCCTACAGCACCTGGTAGTCCCAGGTGGTCTCCCATCCAGGTACTAACTAGGCCCGACACTGCTTAGCTTCCGAGATCAGACGAGATCGGGCGCAATCAGTGTGGTGTGGCCGTAGGCTCTGGGCCTAGTGAGTTTTGTACTTTTAAGCATCTAGTCAGCTAGACCTTGCAATTGAGAAATGGCTCACTTCCTGAACTTGGAGCACAAAAAAGCCTACAGCACCTGGTATTCCCAGGCGGTCTCCCATCCAGGTACTAACGAGGCCCGACACTGCTTAGCTTCCGAGATCAGACGAGATCGGGCGCATTCAGTGTGGTGTGGCCGTAGGCTCTGGTTCTTGTGAGTTTTGTACTTTTAAGCATCTAGTCGGCTAGACCTTGCAGTTTTGAAAGGCAATTGAGAAATGGCTCACTTCCTGAACTTGGAGTACAAAAAAGCCTACAGCACCTGGTATTCCCAGGCGGTCTTCCATCCAGGTACTAACTAGGCCCGACACTGCTTAGCTTCTGAGATCAGACGAGATCAGGCACATTCAGTGTGGTGTGGCCGTAGGCTCTGGGCCTAGTGAGTTTTGTACTTTTAAGCATCTAGTCGGCTAGACCTTGCAGTTTTAAAAGGCAATTGAGAAAGGGCTCACTTCCTGAACTTGGAGCACAAAAAAGCCTACAGCACCTGGTATTCCCAGGCGGTCTCCCATCCAGGTACTAACTAGGCCTGACACTGCTTAACTTCCGAGATCAGTCGAGATCGGGTGCATTCAGTGTGGTGTGGCCGTAGGCTCTAGGAATGCTAAGAATATTACTCTTATGCATTTGCATTTAGTAAGCTAAGCCATGCAGCCACTTGCAACATGATACCACGCTCATCGCTCGATCAGGCGAGATATATAAGACTGGTGGGCCCATTCAGGACTCCTATGTCTGGTAGGATAACTTTAATTCATCCATCCTGTGTCTGTTGCAGGGAGGTGGAGAGAACAATCAACACAATAATGGTTTTCTTTCATGCCTCTTGAAGGACTCAATATTCTCTGTACTGCATTACATGTGAAAGTCGATTTATTACCCATGAACACACTACCTGTATGCTAATTCTATGTAAAAAGGTAGCTCCAGCCCTCATGATGTTGTCCAACATTTCCGCTATAAAACGGGATACAATTATTTTGGAAACATACCAAATTTGAAAAATAATTGAGAAGTTGCGCAATTACTAATCATGGAGCACAAAAAAAGCCTACAGCACCTGGTATTCCCAGGCAGTCTCCCATCCAGGTACTAACTAGGCCTGACACTGCTTAACTTCCGAGATCAGACGAGATCGGGTGCATTCAGTGTGGTGTGGCCATAGGCTCTAGGAATGCTAAGAATATTACTCTTATGCATTTGCATTTAGTAAGCTAAGCCATGCAGCCACTTGCAACATGATACCACGCTCATCGCTCATCGCTCGATCAGGCTCGATCAGGCGAGATATATAAGACTGGTGGGCCCATTCAGGACTCCTATGTCTGGTAGGATAACTTTAATTCATCCATCCTGTGTCTGTTGCAGGGAGGTGGAGAGAACAATCAACACAATAATGGTTTTCTTTCATGCCTCTTGAAGGACTCAATATTCTCTGTACTGCATTACATGTGAAAGTCGATTTATTACCCATGAACACACTACCTGTATGCTAATTCTATGTAAAAAGGTAGCTCCAGCCCTCATGATGTTGTCCAACATTTCCGCTATAAAACGGGATACAATTATTTTGGAAACATACCAAATTTGAAAAATAATTGAGAAGTTGCGCAATTACTAATCATGGAGCACAAAAAAGCCTACAGCACCTGGTATTCCCAGGCAGTCTCCCATCCAGGTACTAACTAGGCCTGACCCTGCTTAGCTTCCGAGATCGGGCGCATTCAGTGTGGTGTGGCCGTAGGCTCTGGGCCTAGTGAGTTTTGTACTTTTAAGCATCTAGTCGGCTAGACCTTGCAGTTTTGAAAGGCAATTGTGAAATGGCTCACTTCCTGAACTTGGAGCACAAAAAAGCCTACAGCACCTGGTATTCCCAGGTGGTCTCCCATCCAGGTACTAACTAGGCCCGACACTGCTTAGCTTCCGAGATCAGACGAGATCGGGCGCAATCAGTGTGGTGTGGCCGTAGGCTCTGGGCCTAGTGAGTTTTGTACTTTTAAGCATCTAGTCAGCTAGACCTTGCAATTGAGAAATGGCTCACTTCCTGAACTTGGAGCACAAAAAAGCCTACAGCACCTGGTATTCCCAGGCGGTCTCCCATCCAGGTACTAACGAGGCCCGACACTGCTTAGCTTCTGAGATCAGACGAGATCAGGCACATTCAGTGTGGTGTGGCCGTAGGCTCTGGGCCTAGTGAGTTTTGTACTTTTAAGCATCTAGTCGGCTAGACCTTGCAGTTTTAAAAGGCAATTGAGAAAGGGCTCACTTCCTGAACTTGGAGCACAAAAAAGCCTACAGCACCTGGTATTCCCAGGCGGTCTCCCATCCAGGTACTAACTAGGCCTGACACTGCTTAACTTCCGAGATCAGTCGAGATCGGGTGCATTCAGTGTGGTGTGGCCGTAGGCTCTAGGAATGCTAAGAATATTACTCTTATGCATTTGCATTTAGTAAGCTAAGCCATGCAGCCACTTGCAACATGATACCACGCTCATCGCTCGATCAGGCTCGATCAGGCGAGATATATAAGACTGGTGGGCCCATTCAGGACTCCTATGTCTGGTAGGATAACTTTAATTCATCCATCCTGTGTCTGTTGCAGGGAGGTGGAGAGAACAATCAACACAATAATGGTTTTCTTTCATGCCTCTTGAAGGACTCAATATTCTCTGTACTGCATTACATGTGAAAGTCGATTTATTACCCATGAACACACTACCTGTATGCTAATTCTATGTAAAAAGGTAGCTCCAGCCCTCATGATGTTGTCCAACATTTCCGCTATAAAACGGGATACAATTATTTTGGAAACATACCAAATTTGAAAAATAATTGAGAAGTTGCGCAATTACTAATCATGGAGCACAAAAAAGCCTACAGCACCTGGTATTCCCAGGCAGTCTCCCATCCAGGTACTAACTAGGCCTGACCCTGCTTAGCTTCCGAGATCGGGCGCATTCAGTGTGGTGTGGCCGTAGGCTCTGGGCCTAGTGAGTTTTGTACTTTTAAGCATCTAGTCGGCTAGACCTTGCAGTTTTGAAAGGCAATTGTGAAATGGCTCACTTCCTGAACTTGGAGCACAAAAAAGCCTACAGCACCTGGTATTCCCAGGTGGTCTCCCATCCAGGTACTAACTAGGCCCGACACTGCTTAGCTTCCGAGATCAGACGAGATCGGGCGCAATCAGTGTGGTGTGGCCGTAGGCTCTGGGCCTAGTGAGTTTTGTACTTTTAAGCATCTAGTCAGCTAGACCTTGCAATTGAGAAATGGCTCACTTCCTGAACTTGGAGCACAAAAAAGCCTACAGCACCTGGTATTCCCAGGCGGTCTCCCATCCAGGTACTAACGAGGCCCGACACTGCTTAGCTTCCGAGATCAGACGAGATCGGGCGCATTCAGTGTGGTGTGGCCGTAGGCTCTGGTTCTTGTGAGTTTTGTACTTTTAAGCATCTAGTCGGCTAGACCTTGCAGTTTTGAAAGGCAATTGAGAAATGGCTCACTTCCTGAACTTGGAGTACAAAAAAGCCTACAGCACCTGGTATTCCCAGGCGGTCTTCCATCCAGGTACTAACTAGGCCCGACACTGCTTAGCTTCTGAGATCAGACGAGATCAGGCACATTCAGTGTGGTGTGGCCGTAGGCTCTGGGCCTAGTGAGTTTTGTACTTTTAAGCATCTAGTCGGCTAGACCTTGCAGTTTTAAAAGGCAATTGAGAAAGGGCTCACTTCCTGAACTTGGAGCACAAAAAAGCCTACAGCACCTGGTATTCCCAGGCGGTCTCCCATCCAGGTACTAACTAGGCCTGACACTGCTTAACTTCCGAGATCAGTCGAGATCGGGTGCATTCAGTGTGGTGTGGCCGTAGGCTCTAGGAATGCTAAGAATATTACTCTTATGCATTTGCATTTAGTAAGCTAAGCCATGCAGCCACTTGCAACATGATACCACGCTCATCGCTCGATCAGGCTCGATCAGGC
>NW_027182325.1:2902500-2905000 GCF_040938575.1 Ambystoma mexicanum | reverse complement strand
TCAGGACTCCTATGTCTGGTAGGATAACTTTAATTCATCCATCCTGTGTCTGTTGCAGGGAGGTGGAGAGAACAATCAACACAATAATGGTTTTCTTTCATGCCTCTTGAAGGACTCAATATTCTCTGTACTGCATTACATGTGAAAGTCGATTTATTACCCATGAACACACTACCTGTATGCTAATTCTATGTAAAAAGGTAGCTCCAGCCCTCATGATGTTGTCCAACATTTCCGCTATAAAACGGGATACAATTATTTTGGAAACATACCAAATTTGAAAAATAATTGAGAAGTTGCGCAATTACTAATCATGGAGCACAAAAAAGCCTACAGCACCTGGTATTCCCAGGCAGTCTCCCATCCAGGTACTAACTAGGCCTGACCCTGCTTAGCTTCCGAGATCGGGCGCATTCAGTGTGGTGTGGCCGTAGGCTCTGGGCCTAGTGAGTTTTGTACTTTTAAGCATCTAGTCGGCTAGACCTTGCAGTTTTGAAAGGCAATTGTGAAATGGCTCACTTCCTGAACTTGGAGCACAAAAAAGCCTACAGCACCTGGTATTCCCAGGTGGTCTCCCATCCAGGTACTAACTAGGCCCGACACTGCTTAGCTTCCGAGATCAGATGAGATCGGGCGCAATCAGTGTGGTGTGGCCATAGGCTCTGAGCCTAGTGAGTTTTGTACTTTTAAGCATCTAGTCAGCTAGACCTTGCAATTGAGAAATGGCTCACTTCCTGAACTTGGAGCACAAAAAAGCCTACAGCACCTGGTATTCCCAGGCGGTCTCCCATCCAGGTACTAACGAGGCCCGACACTGCTTAGCTTCCGAGATCAGACGAGATCGGGCGCATTCAGTGTGGTGTGGCCGTAGGCTCTGGTTCTTGTGAGTTTTGTACTTTTAAGCATCTAGTCGGCTAGACCTTGCAGTTTTGAAAGGCAATTGAGAAATGGCTCACTTCCTGAACTTGGAGTACAAAAAAGCCTACAGCACCTGGTATTCCCAGGCGGTCTTCCATCCAGGTACTAACTAGGCCCGACACTGCTTAGCTTCTGAGATCAGACGAGATCAGGCACATTCAGTGTGGTGTGGCCGTAGGCTCTGGGCCTAGTGAGTTTTGTACTTTTAAGCATCTAGTCGGCTAGACCTTGCAGTTTTAAAAGGCAATTGAGAAAGGGCTCACTTCCTGAACTTGGAGCACAAAAAAGCCTACAGCACCTGGTATTCCCAGGCGGTCTCCCATCCAGGTACTAACTAGGCCTGACACTGCTTAACTTCCGAGATCAGTCGAGATCGGGTGCATTCAGTGTGGTGTGGCCGTAGGCTCTAGGAATGCTAAGAATATTACTCTTATGCATTTGCATTTAGTAAGCTAAGCCATGCAGCCACTTGCAACATGATACCACGCTCATCGCTCGATCAGGCTCGATCAGGCGAGATATATAAGACTGGTGGGCCCATTCAGGACTCCTATGTCTGGTAGGATAACTTTAATTCATCCATCCTGTGTCTGTTGCAGGGAGGTGGAGAGAACAATCAACACAATAATGGTTTTCTTTCATGCCTCTTGAAGGACTCAATATTCTCTGTACTGCATTACATGTGAAAGTCGATTTATTACCCATGAACACACTACCTGTATGCTAATTCTATGTAAAAAGGTAGCTCCAGCCCTCATGATGTTGTCCAACATTTCCGCTATAAAACGGGATACAATTATTTTGGAAACATACCAAATTTGAAAAATAATTGAGAAGTTGCGCAATTACTAATCATGGAGCACAAAAAAGCCTACAGCACCTGGTATTCCCAGGCAGTCTCCCATCCAGGTACTAACTAGGCCTGACCCTGCTTAGCTTCCGAGATCGGGCGCATTCAGTGTGGTGTGGCCGTAGGCTCTGGGCCTAGTGAGTTTTGTACTTTTAAGCATCTAGTCGGCTAGACCTTGCAGTTTTGAAAGGCAATTGTGAAATGGCTCACTTCCTGAACTTGGAGCACAAAAAAGCCTACAGCACCTGGTAGTCCCAGGTGGTCTCCCATCCAGGTACTAACTAGGCCCGACACTGCTTAGCTTCCGAGATCAGACGAGATCGGGCGCAATCAGTGTGGTGTGGCCGTAGGCTCTGGGCCTAGTGAGTTTTGTACTTTTAAGCATCTAGTCAGCTAGACCTTGCAATTGAGAAATGGCTCACTTCCTGAACTTGGAGCACAAAAAAGCCTACAGCACCTGGTATTCCCAGGCGGTCTCCCATCCAGGTACTAACGAGGCCCGACACTGCTTAGCTTCCGAGATCAGACGAGATCGGGCGCATTCAGTGTGGTGTGGCCGTAGGCTCTGGTTCTTGTGAGTTTTGTACTTTTAAGCATCTAGTCGGCTAGACCTTGCAGTTTTGAAAGGCAATTGAGAAATGGCTCACTTCCTGAACTTGGAGTACAAAAAAGCCTACAGCACCTGGTATTCCCAGGCGGTCTTCCATCCAGGTACTAACTAGGCCCGACACT
>NW_027182325.1:2897500-2900000 GCF_040938575.1 Ambystoma mexicanum | reverse complement strand
TTCATCCATCCTGTGTCTGTTGCAGGGAGGTGGAGAGAACAATCAACACAATAATGGTTTTCTTTCATGCCTCTTGAAGGACTCAATATTCTCTGTACTGCATTACATGTGAAAGTCGATTTATTACCCATGAACACACTACCTGTATGCTAATTCTATGTAAAAAGGTAGCTCCAGCCCTCATGATGTTGTCCAACATTTCCGCTATAAAACGGGATACAATTATTTTGGAAACATACCAAATTTGAAAAATAATTGAGAAGTTGCGCAATTACTAATCATGGAGCACAAAAAAGCCTACAGCACCTGGTATTCCCAGGCAGTCTCCCATCCAGGTACTAACTAGGCCTGACCCTGCTTAGCTTCCGAGATCGGGCGCATTCAGTGTGGTGTGGCCGTAGGCTCTGGGCCTAGTGAGTTTTGTACTTTTAAGCATCTAGTCGGCTAGACCTTGCAGTTTTGAAAGGCAATTGTGAAATGGCTCACTTCCTGAACTTGGAGCACAAAAAAGCCTACAGCACCTGGTATTCCCAGGTGGTCTCCCATCCAGGTACTAACTAGGCCCGACACTGCTTAGCTTCCGAGATCAGACGAGATCGGGCGCAATCAGTGTGGTGTGGCCGTAGGCTCTGGGCCTAGTGAGTTTTGTACTTTTAAGCATCTAGTCAGCTAGACCTTGCAATTGAGAAATGGCTCACTTCCTGAACTTGGAGCACAAAAAAGCCTACAGCACCTGGTATTCCCAGGCGGTCTCCCATCCAGGTACTAACGAGGCCCGACACTGCTTAGCTTCCGAGATCAGACGAGATCGGGCGCATTCAGTGTGGTGTGGCCGTAGGCTCTGGTTCTTGTGAGTTTTGTACTTTTAAGCATCTAGTCGGCTAGACCTTGCAGTTTTGAAAGGCAATTGAGAAATGGCTCACTTCCTGAACTTGGAGTACAAAAAAGCCTACAGCACCTGGTATTCCCAGGCGGTCTTCCATCCAGGTACTAACTAGGCCCGACACTGCTTAGCTTCTGAGATCAGACGAGATCAGGCACATTCAGTGTGGTGTGGCCGTAGGCTCTGGGCCTAGTGAGTTTTGTACTTTTAAGCATCTAGTCGGCTAGACCTTGCAGTTTTAAAAGGCAATTGAGAAAGGGCTCACTTCCTGAACTTGGAGCACAAAAAAGCCTACAGCACCTGGTATTCCCAGGCGGTCTCCCATCCAGGTACTAACTAGGCCTGACACTGCTTAACTTCCGAGATCAGTCGAGATCGGGTGCATTCAGTGTGGTGTGGCCGTAGGCTCTAGGAATGCTAAGAATATTACTCTTATGCATTTGCATTTAGTAAGCTAAGCCATGCAGCCACTTGCAACATGATACCACGCTCATCGCTCGATCAGGCTCGATCAGGCGAGATATATAAGACTGGTGGGCCCATTCAGGACTCCTATGTCTGGTAGGATAACTTTAATTCATCCATCCTGTGTCTGTTGCAGGGAGGTGGAGAGAACAATCAACACAATAATGGTTTTCTTTCATGCCTCTTGAAGGACTCAATATTCTCTGTACTGCATTACATGTGAAAGTCGATTTATTACCCATGAACACACTACCTGTATGCTAATTCTATGTAAAAAGGTAGCTCCAGCCCTCATGATGTTGTCCAACATTTCCGCTATAAAACGGGATACAATTATTTTGGAAACATACCAAATTTGAAAAATAATTGAGAAGTTGCGCAATTACTAATCATGGAGCACAAAAAAGCCTACAGCACCTGGTATTCCCAGGCAGTCTCCCATCCAGGTACTAACTAGGCCTGACCCTGCTTAGCTTCCGAGATCGGGCGCATTCAGTGTGGTGTGGCCGTAGGCTCTGGGCCTAGTGAGTTTTGTACTTTTAAGCATCTAGTCGGCTAGACCTTGCAGTTTTGAAAGGCAATTGTGAAATGGCTCACTTCCTGAACTTGGAGCACAAAAAAGCCTACAGCACCTGGTATTCCCAGGTGGTCTCCCATCCAGGTACTAACTAGGCCCGACACTGCTTAGCTTCCGAGATCAGACGAGATCGGGCGCAATCAGTGTGGTGTGGCCATAGGCTCTGAGCCTAGTGAGTTTTGTACTTTTAAGCATCTAGTCAGCTAGACCTTGCAATTGAGAAATGGCTCACTTCCTGAACTTGGAGCACAAAAAAGCCTACAGCACCTGGTATTCCCAGGCGGTCTCCCATCCAGGTACTAACGAGGCCCGACACTGCTTAGCTTCCGAGATCAGACGAGATCGGGCGCATTCAGTGTGGTGTGGCCGTAGGCTCTGGTTCTTGTGAGTTTTGTACTTTTAAGCATCTAGTCGGCTAGACCTTGCAGTTTTGAAAGGCAATTGAGAAATGGCTCACTTCCTGAACTTGGAGTACAAAAAAGCCTACAGCACCTGGTATTCCCAGGCGGTCTTCCATCCAGGTACTAACTAGGCCCGACACTGCTTAGCTTCTGAGATCAGACGAGATCAGGCAC
>NW_027182325.1:2890000-2892500 GCF_040938575.1 Ambystoma mexicanum | reverse complement strand
AGTGAGTTTTGTACTTTTAAGCATCTAGTCGGCTAGACCTTGCAGTTTTAAAAGGCAATTGAGAAAGGGCTCACTTCCTGAACTTGGAGCACAAAAAAGCCTACAGCACCTGGTATTCCCAGGCGGTCTCCCATCCAGGTACTAACTAGGCCTGACACTGCTTAACTTCCGAGATCAGTCGAGATCGGGTGCATTCAGTGTGGTGTGGCCGTAGGCTCTAGGAATGCTAAGAATATTACTCTTATGCATTTGCATTTAGTAAGCTAAGCCATGCAGCCACTTGCAACATGATACCACGCTCATCGCTCATCGCTCGATCAGGCTCGATCAGGCGAGATATATAAGACTGGTGGGCCCATTCAGGACTCCTATGTCTGGTAGGATAACTTTAATTCATCCATCCTGTGTCTGTTGCAGGGAGGTGGAGAGAACAATCAACACAATAATGGTTTTCTTTCATGCCTCTTGAAGGACTCAATATTCTCTGTACTGCATTACATGTGAAAGTCGATTTATTACCCATGAACACACTACCTGTATGCTAATTCTATGTAAAAAGGTAGCTCCAGCCCTCATGATGTTGTCCAACATTTCCGCTATAAAACGGGATACAATTATTTTGGAAACATACCAAATTTGAAAAATAATTGAGAAGTTGCGCAATTACTAATCATGGAGCACAAAAAAGCCTACAGCACCTGGTATTCCCAGGCAGTCTCCCATCCAGGTACTAACTAGGCCTGACCCTGCTTAGCTTCCGAGATCGGGCGCATTCAGTGTGGTGTGGCCGTAGGCTCTGGGCCTAGTGAGTTTTGTACTTTTAAGCATCTAGTCGGCTAGACCTTGCAGTTTTGAAAGGCAATTGTGAAATGGCTCACTTCCTGAACTTGGAGCACAAAAAAGCCTACAGCACCTGGTATTCCCAGGTGGTCTCCCATCCAGGTACTAACTAGGCCCGACACTGCTTAGCTTCCGAGATCAGACGAGATCGGGCGCAATCAGTGTGGTGTGGCCATAGGCTCTGAGCCTAGTGAGTTTTGTACTTTTAAGCATCTAGTCAGCTAGACCTTGCAATTGAGAAATGGCTCACTTCCTGAACTTGGAGCACAAAAAAGCCTACAGCACCTGGTATTCCCAGGCGGTCTCCCATCCAGGTACTAACGAGGCCCGACACTGCTTAGCTTCCGAGATCAGACGAGATCGGGCGCATTCAGTGTGGTGTGGCCGTAGGCTCTGGTTCTTGTGAGTTTTGTACTTTTAAGCATCTAGTCGGCTAGACCTTGCAGTTTTGAAAGGCAATTGAGAAATGGCTCACTTCCTGAACTTGGAGTACAAAAAAGCCTACAGCACCTGGTATTCCCAGGCGGTCTTCCATCCAGGTACTAACTAGGCCCGACACTGCTTAGCTTCTGAGATCAGACGAGATCAGGCACATTCAGTGTGGTGTGGCCGTAGGCTCTGGGCCTAGTGAGTTTTGTACTTTTAAGCATCTAGTCGGCTAGACCTTGCAGTTTTAAAAGGCAATTGAGAAAGGGCTCACTTCCTGAACTTGGAGCACAAAAAAGCCTACAGCACCTGGTATCCCCAGGCGGTCTCCCATCCAGGTACTAACTAGGCCTGACACTGCTTAACTTCCGAGATCAGTCGAGATCGGGTGCATTCAGTGTGGTGTGGCCGTAGGCTCTAGGAATGCTAAGAATATTACTCTTATGCATTTGCATTTAGTAAGCTAAGCCATGCAGCCACTTGCAACATGATACCACGCTCATCGCTCGATCAGGCTCGATCAGGCGAGATATATAAGACTGGTGGGCCCATTCAGGACTCCTATGTCTGGTAGGATAACTTTAATTCATCCATCCTGTGTCTGTTGCAGGGAGGTGGAGAGAACAATCAACACAATAATGGTTTTCTTTCATGCCTCTTGAAGGACTCAATATTCTCTGTACTGCATTACATGTGAAAGTCGATTTATTACCCATGAACACACTACCTGTATGCTAATTCTATGTAAAAAGGTAGCTCCAGCCCTCATGATGTTGTCCAACATTTCCACTATAAAACGGGATACAATTATTTTGGAAACATACCAAATTTGAAAAATAATTGAGAAGTTGCGCAATTACTAATCATGGAGCACAAAAAAGCCTACAGCACCTGGTATTCCCAGGCAGTCTCCCATCCAGGTACTAACTAGGCCTGACCCTGCTTAGCTTCCGAGATCGGGCGCATTCAGTGTGGTGTGGCCGTAGGCTCTGGGCCTAGTGAGTTTTGTACTTTTAAGCATCTAGTCGGCTAGACCTTGCAGTTTTGAAAGGCAATTGTGAAATGGCTCACTTCCTGAACTTGGAGCACAAAAAAGCCTACAGCACCTGGTATTCCCAGGTGGTCTCCCATCCAGGTACTAACTAGGCCCGACACTGCTTAGCTTCCGAGATCAGACGAGATCGGGCGCAATCAGTGTGGTGTGGCCGTAGGCTCTGGGCCTAGTGAGTTTTGT
>NW_027182325.1:2875000-2885000 GCF_040938575.1 Ambystoma mexicanum | reverse complement strand
TTTGAAAGGCAATTGAGAAATGGCTCACTTCCTGAACTTGGAGTACAAAAAAGCCTACAGCACCTGGTATTCCCAGGCGGTCTTCCATCCAGGTACTAACTAGGCCCGACACTGCTTAGCTTCTGAGATCAGACGAGATCAGGCACATTCAGTGTGGTGTGGCCGTAGGCTCTGGGCCTAGTGAGTTTTGTACTTTTAAGCATCTAGTCGGCTAGACCTTGCAGTTTTAAAAGGCAATTGAGAAAGGGCTCACTTCCTGAACTTGGAGCACAAAAAAGCCTACAGCACCTGGTATTCCCAGGCGGTCTCCCATCCAGGTACTAACTAGGCCTGACACTGCTTAACTTCCGAGATCAGTCGAGATCGGGTGCATTCAGTGTGGTGTGGCCGTAGGCTCTAGGAATGCTAAGAATATTACTCTTATGCATTTGCATTTAGTAAGCTAAGCCATGCAGCCACTTGCAACATGATACCACGCTCATCGCTCATCGCTCGATCAGGCTCGATCAGGCGAGATATATAAGACTGGTGGGCCCATTCAGGACTCCTATGTCTGGTAGGATAACTTTAATTCATCCATCCTGTGTCTGTTGCAGGGAGGTGGAGAGAACAATCAACACAATAATGGTTTTCTTTCATGCCTCTTGAAGGACTCAATATTCTCTGTACTGCATTACATGTGAAAGTCGATTTATTACCCATGAACACACTACCTGTATGCTAATTCTATGTAAAAAGGTAGCTCCAGCCCTCATGATGTTGTCCAACATTTCCGCTATAAAACGGGATACAATTATTTTGGAAACATACCAAATTTGAAAAATAATTGAGAAGTTGCGCAATTACTAATCATGGAGCACAAAAAAGCCTACAGCACCTGGTATTCCCAGGCAGTCTCCCATCCAGGTACTAACTAGGCCTGACCCTGCTTAGCTTCCGAGATCGGGCGCATTCAGTGTGGTGTGGCCGTAGGCTCTGGGCCTAGTGAGTTTTGTACTTTTAAGCATCTAGTCGGCTAGACCTTGCAGTTTTGAAAGGCAATTGTGAAATGGCTCACTTCCTGAACTTGGAGCACAAAAAAGCCTACAGCACCTGGTATTCCCAGGTGGTCTCCCATCCAGGTACTAACTAGGCCCGACACTGCTTAGCTTCCGAGATCAGACGAGATCGGGCGCAATCAGTGTGGTGTGGCCATAGGCTCTGAGCCTAGTGAGTTTTGTACTTTTAAGCATCTAGTCAGCTAGACCTTGCAATTGAGAAATGGCTCACTTCCTGAACTTGGAGCACAAAAAAGCCTACAGCACCTGGTATTCCCAGGCGGTCTCCCATCCAGGTACTAACGAGGCCCGACACTGCTTAGCTTCCGAGATCAGACGAGATCGGGCGCATTCAGTGTGGTGTGGCCGTAGGCTCTGGTTCTTGTGAGTTTTGTACTTTTAAGCATCTAGTCGGCTAGACCTTGCAGTTTTGAAAGGCAATTGAGAAATGGCTCACTTCCTGAACTTGGAGTACAAAAAAGCCTACAGCACCTGGTATTCCCAGGCGGTCTTCCATCCAGGTACTAACTAGGCCCGACACTGCTTAGCTTCTGAGATCAGACGAGATCAGGCACATTCAGTGTGGTGTGGCCGTAGGCTCTGGGCCTAGTGAGTTTTGTACTTTTAAGCATCTAGTCGGCTAGACCTTGCAGTTTTAAAAGGCAATTGAGAAAGGGCTCACTTCCTGAACTTGGAGCACAAAAAAGCCTACAGCACCTGGTATTCCCAGGCGGTCTCCCATCCAGGTACTAACTAGGCCTGACACTGCTTAACTTCCGAGATCAGTCGAGATCGGGTGCATTCAGTGTGGTGTGGCCGTAGGCTCTAGGAATGCTAAGAATATTACTCTTATGCATTTGCATTTAGTAAGCTAAGCCATGCAGCCACTTGCAACATGATACCACGCTCATCGCTCGATCAGGCTCGATCAGGCGAGATATATAAGACTGGTGGGCCCATTCAGGACTCCTATGTCTGGTAGGATAACTTTAATTCATCCATCCTGTGTCTGTTGCAGGGAGGTGGAGAGAACAATCAACACAATAATGGTTTTCTTTCATGCCTCTTGAAGGACTCAATATTCTCTGTACTGCATTACATGTGAAAGTCGATTTATTACCCATGAACACACTACCTGTATGCTAATTCTATGTAAAAAGGTAGCTCCAGCCCTCATGATGTTGTCCAACATTTCCGCTATAAAACGGGATACAATTATTTTGGAAACATACCAAATTTGAAAAATAATTGAGAAGTTGCGCAATTACTAATCATGGAGCACAAAAAAGCCTACAGCACCTGGTATTCCCAGGCAGTCTCCCATCCAGGTACTAACTAGGCCTGACCCTGCTTAGCTTCCGAGATCGGGCGCATTCAGTGTGGTGTGGCCGTAGGCTCTGGGCCTAGTGAGTTTTGTACTTTTAAGCATCTAGTCGGCTAGACCTTGCAGTTTTGAAAGGCAATTGTGAAATGGCTCACTTCCTGAACTTGGAGCACAAAAAAGCCTACAGCACCTGGTAGTCCCAGGTGGTCTCCCATCCAGGTACTAACTAGGCCCGACACTGCTTAGCTTCCGAGATCAGACGAGATCGGGCGCAATCAGTGTGGTGTGGCCGTAGGCTCTGGGCCTAGTGAGTTTTGTACTTTTAAGCATCTAGTCAGCTAGACCTTGCAATTGAGAAATGGCTCACTTCCTGAACTTGGAGCACAAAAAAGCCTACAGCACCTGGTATTCCCAGGCGGTCTCCCATCCAGGTACTAACGAGGCCCGACACTGCTTAGCTTCCGAGATCAGACGAGATCGGGCGCATTCAGTGTGGTGTGGCCGTAGGCTCTGGTTCTTGTGAGTTTTGTACTTTTAAGCATCTAGTCGGCTAGACCTTGCAGTTTTGAAAGGCAATTGAGAAATGGCTCACTTCCTGAACTTGGAGTACAAAAAAGCCTACAGCACCTGGTATTCCCAGGCGGTCTTCCATCCAGGTACTAACTAGGCCCGACACTGCTTAGCTTCTGAGATCAGACGAGATCAGGCACATTCAGTGTGGTGTGGCCGTAGGCTCTGGGCCTAGTGAGTTTTGTACTTTTAAGCATCTAGTCGGCTAGACCTTGCAGTTTTAAAAGGCAATTGAGAAAGGGCTCACTTCCTGAACTTGGAGCACAAAAAAGCCTACAGCACCTGGTATTCCCAGGCGGTCTCCCATCCAGGTACTAACTAGGCCTGACACTGCTTAACTTCCGAGATCAGTCGAGATCGGGTGCATTCAGTGTGGTGTGGCCGTAGGCTCTAGGAATGCTAAGAATATTACTCTTATGCATTTGCATTTAGTAAGCTAAGCCATGCAGCCACTTGCAACATGATACCACGCTCATCGCTCGATCAGGCTCGATCAGGCGAGATATATAAGACTGGTGGGCCCATTCAGGACTCCTATGTCTGGTAGGATAACTTTAATTCATCCATCCTGTGTCTGTTGCAGGGAGGTGGAGAGAACAATCAACACAATAATGGTTTTCTTTCATGCCTCTTGAAGGACTCAATATTCTCTGTACTGCATTACATGTGAAAGTCGATTTATTACCCATGAACACACTACCTGTATGCTAATTCTATGTAAAAAGGTAGCTCCAGCCCTCATGATGTTGTCCAACATTTCCGCTATAAAACGGGATACAATTATTTTGGAAACATACCAAATTTGAAAAATAATTGAGAAGTTGCGCAATTACTAATCATGGAGCACAAAAAAGCCTACAGCACCTGGTATTCCCAGGCAGTCTCCCATCCAGGTACTAACTAGGCCTGACCCTGCTTAGCTTCCGAGATCGGGCGCATTCAGTGTGGTGTGGCCGTAGGCTCTGGGCCTAGTGAGTTTTGTACTTTTAAGCATCTAGTCGGCTAGACCTTGCAGTTTTGAAAGGCAATTGTGAAATGGCTCACTTCCTGAACTTGGAGCACAAAAAAGCCTACAGCACCTGGTATTCCCAGGTGGTCTCCCATCCAGGTACTAACTAGGCCCGACACTGCTTAGCTTCCTCGGGCGCAATCAGTGTGGTGTGGCCGTAGGCTCTGGGCCTAGTGAGTTTTGTACTTTTAAGCATCTAGTCAGCTAGACCTTGCAATTTTGAAAGGCAATTGAGAAATGGCTCACTTCCTGAACTTGGAGCACAAAAAAGCCTACAGCACCTGGTATTCCCAGGCGGTCTCCCATCCAGGTACTAACGAGGCCCGACACTGCTTAGCTTCCGAGATCAGACGAGATCGGGCGCATTCAGTGTGGTGTGGCCGTAGGCTCTGGTTCTTGTGAGTTTTGTACTTTTAAGCATCTAGTCGGCTAGACCTTGCAGTTTTGAAAGGCAATTGAGAAATGGCTCACTTCCTGAACTTGGAGTACAAAAAAGCCTACAGCACCTGGTATTCCCAGGCGGTCTTCCATCCAGGTACTAACTAGGCCCGACACTGCTTAGCTTCTGAGATCAGACGAGATCAGGCACATTCAGTGTGGTGTGGCCGTAGGCTCTGGGCCTAGTGAGTTTTGTACTTTTAAGCATCTAGTCAGCTAGACCTTGCAGTTTTAAAAGGCAATTGAGAAAGGGCTCACTTCCTGAACTTGGAGCACAAAAAAGCCTACAGCACCTGGTATTCCCAGGCGGTCTCCCATCCAGGTACTAACTAGGCCTGACACTGCTTAACTTCCGAGATCAGTCGAGATCGGGTGCATTCAGTGTGGTGTGGCCGTAGGCTCTAGGAATGCTAAGAATATTACTCTTATGCATTTGCATTTAGTAAGCTAAGCCATGCAGCCACTTGCAACATGATACCACGCTCATCGCTCGATCAGCGCTCGATCAGGCGAGATATATAAGACTGGTGGGCCCATTCAGGACTCCTATGTCTGGTAGGATAACTTTAATTCATCCATCCTGTGTCTGTTGCAGGGAGGTGGAGAGAACAATCAACACAATAATGGTTTTCTTTCATGCCTCTTGAAGGACTCAATATTCTCTGTACTGCATTACATGTGAAAGTCGATTTATTACCCATGAACACACTACCTGTATGCTAATTCTATGTAAAAAGGTAGCTCCAGCCCTCATGATGTTGTCCAACATTTCCGCTATAAAACGGGATACAATTATTTTGGAAACATACCAAATTTGAAAAATAATTGAGAAGTTGCGCAATTACTAATCATGGAGCACAAAAAAAGCCTACAGCACCTGGTATTCCCAGGCAGTCTCCCATCCAGGTACTAACTAGGCCTGACACTGCTTAACTTCCGAGATCAGACGAGATCGGGTGCATTCAGTGTGGTGTGGCCATAGGCTCTAGGAATGCTAAGAATATTACTCTTATGCATTTGCATTTAGTAAGCTAAGCCATGCAGCCACTTGCAACATGATACCACGCTCATCGCTCATCGCTCGATCAGGCTCGATCAGGCGAGATATATAAGACTGGTGGGCCCATTCAGGACTCCTATGTCTGGTAGGATAACTTTAATTCATCCATCCTGTGTCTGTTGCAGGGAGGTGGAGAGAACAATCAACACAATAATGGTTTTCTTTCATGCCTCTTGAAGGACTCAATATTCTCTGTACTGCATTACATGTGAAAGTCGATTTATTACCCATGAACACACTACCTGTATGCTAATTCTATGTAAAAAGGTAGCTCCAGCCCTCATGATGTTGTCCAACATTTCCGCTATAAAACGGGATACAATTATTTTGGAAACATACCAAATTTGAAAAATAATTGAGAAGTTGCGCAATTACTAATCATGGAGCACAAAAAAGCCTACAGCACCTGGTATTCCCAGGCAGTCTCCCATCCAGGTACTAACTAGGCCTGACCCTGCTTAGCTTCCGAGATCGGGCGCATTCAGTGTGGTGTGGCCGTAGGCTCTGGGCCTAGTGAGTTTTGTACTTTTAAGCATCTAGTCGGCTAGACCTTGCAGTTTTGAAAGGCAATTGTGAAATGGCTCACTTCCTGAACTTGGAGCACAAAAAAGCCTACAGCACCTGGTATTCCCAGGTGGTCTCCCATCCAGGTACTAACTAGGCCCGACACTGCTTAGCTTCCGAGATCAGACGAGATCGGGCGCAATCAGTGTGGTGTGGCCGTAGGCTCTGGGCCTAGTGAGTTTTGTACTTTTAAGCATCTAGTCAGCTAGACCTTGCAATTGAGAAATGGCTCACTTCCTGAACTTGGAGCACAAAAAAGCCTACAGCACCTGGTATTCCCAGGCGGTCTCCCATCCAGGTACTAACGAGGCCCGACACTGCTTAGCTTCCGAGATCAGACGAGATCGGGCGCATTCAGTGTGGTGTGGCCGTAGGCTCTGGTTCTTGTGAGTTTTGTACTTTTAAGCATCTAGTCGGCTAGACCTTGCAGTTTTGAAAGGCAATTGAGAAATGGCTCACTTCCTGAACTTGGAGTACAAAAAAGCCTACAGCACCTGGTATTCCCAGGCGGTCTTCCATCCAGGTACTAACTAGGCCCGACACTGCTTAGCTTCTGAGATCAGACGAGATCAGGCACATTCAGTGTGGTGTGGCCGTAGGCTCTGGGCCTAGTGAGTTTTGTACTTTTAAGCATCTAGTCGGCTAGACCTTGCAGTTTTAAAAGGCAATTGAGAAAGGGCTCACTTCCTGAACTTGGAGCACAAAAAAGCCTACAGCACCTGGTATTCCCAGGCGGTCTCCCATCCAGGTACTAACTAGGCCTGACACTGCTTAACTTCCGAGATCAGTCGAGATCGGGTGCATTCAGTGTGGTGTGGCCGTAGGCTCTAGGAATGCTAAGAATATTACTCTTATGCATTTGCATTTAGTAAGCTAAGCCATGCAGCCACTTGCAACATGATACCACGCTCATCGCTCGATCAGGCTCGATCAGGCGAGATATATAAGACTGGTGGGCCCATTCAGGACTCCTATGTCTGGTAGGATAACTTTAATTCATCCATCCTGTGTCTGTTGCAGGGAGGTGGAGAGAACAATCAACACAATAATGGTTTTCTTTCATGCCTCTTGAAGGACTCAATATTCTCTGTACTGCATTACATGTGAAAGTCGATTTATTACCCATGAACACACTACCTGTATGCTAATTCTATGTAAAAAGGTAGCTCCAGCCCTCATGATGTTGTCCAACATTTCCGCTATAAAACGGGATACAATTATTTTGGAAACATACCAAATTTGAAAAATAATTGAGAAGTTGCGCAATTACTAATCATGGAGCACAAAAAAGCCTACAGCACCTGGTATTCCCAGGCAGTCTCCCATCCAGGTACTAACTAGGCCTGACCCTGCTTAGCTTCCGAGATCGGGCGCATTCAGTGTGGTGTGGCCGTAGGCTCTGGGCCTAGTGAGTTTTGTACTTTTAAGCATCTAGTCGGCTAGACCTTGCAGTTTTGAAAGGCAATTGTGAAATGGCTCACTTCCTGAACTTGGAGCACAAAAAAGCCTACAGCACCTGGTATTCCCAGGTGGTCTCCCATCCAGGTACTAACTAGGCCCGACACTGCTTAGCTTCCGAGATCAGACGAGATCGGGCGCAATCAGTGTGGTGTGGCCATAGGCTCTGAGCCTAGTGAGTTTTGTACTTTTAAGCATCTAGTCAGCTAGACCTTGCAATTGAGAAATGGCTCACTTCCTGAACTTGGAGCACAAAAAAGCCTACAGCACCTGGTATTCCCAGGCGGTCTCCCATCCAGGTACTAACGAGGCCCGACACTGCTTAGCTTCCGAGATCAGACGAGATCGGGCGCATTCAGTGTGGTGTGGCCGTAGGCTCTGGTTCTTGTGAGTTTTGTACTTTTAAGCATCTAGTCGGCTAGACCTTGCAGTTTTGAAAGGCAATTGAGAAATGGCTCACTTCCTGAACTTGGAGTACAAAAAAGCCTACAGCACCTGGTATTCCCAGGCGGTCTTCCATCCAGGTACTAACTAGGCCCGACACTGCTTAGCTTCTGAGATCAGACGAGATCAGGCACATTCAGTGTGGTGTGGCCGTAGGCTCTGGGCCTAGTGAGTTTTGTACTTTTAAGCATCTAGTCGGCTAGACCTTGCAGTTTTAAAAGGCAATTGAGAAAGGGCTCACTTCCTGAACTTGGAGCACAAAAAAGCCTACAGCACCTGGTATTCCCAGGCGGTCTCCCATCCAGGTACTAACTAGGCCTGACACTGCTTAACTTCCGAGATCAGTCGAGATCGGGTGCATTCAGTGTGGTGTGGCCGTAGGCTCTAGGAATGCTAAGAATATTACTCTTATGCATTTGCATTTAGTAAGCTAAGCCATGCAGCCACTTGCAACATGATACCACGCTCATCGCTCGATCAGGCTCGATCAGGCGAGATATATAAGACTGGTGGGCCCATTCAGGACTCCTATGTCTGGTAGGATAACTTTAATTCATCCATCCTGTGTCTGTTGCAGGGAGGTGGAGAGAACAATCAACACAATAATGGTTTTCTTTCATGCCTCTTGAAGGACTCAATATTCTCTGTACTGCATTACATGTGAAAGTCGATTTATTACCCATGAACACACTACCTGTATGCTAATTCTATGTAAAAAGGTAGCTCCAGCCCTCATGATGTTGTCCAACATTTCCGCTATAAAACGGGATACAATTATTTTGGAAACATACCAAATTTGAAAAATAATTGAGAAGTTGCGCAATTACTAATCATGGAGCACAAAAAAGCCTACAGCACCTGGTATTCCCAGGCAGTCTCCCATCCAGGTACTAACTAGGCCTGACCCTGCTTAGCTTCCGAGATCGGGCGCATTCAGTGTGGTGTGGCCGTAGGCTCTGGGCCTAGTGAGTTTTGTACTTTTAAGCATCTAGTCGGCTAGACCTTGCAGTTTTGAAAGGCAATTGTGAAATGGCTCACTTCCTGAACTTGGAGCACAAAAAAGCCTACAGCACCTGGTAGTCCCAGGTGGTCTCCCATCCAGGTACTAACTAGGCCCGACACTGCTTAGCTTCCGAGATCAGACGAGATCGGGCGCAATCAGTGTGGTGTGGCCGTAGGCTCTGGGCCTAGTGAGTTTTGTACTTTTAAGCATCTAGTCAGCTAGACCTTGCAATTGAGAAATGGCTCACTTCCTGAACTTGGAGCACAAAAAAGCCTACAGCACCTGGTATTCCCAGGCGGTCTCCCATCCAGGTACTAACGAGGCCCGACACTGCTTAGCTTCCGAGATCAGACGAGATCGGGCGCATTCAGTGTGGTGTGGCCGTAGGCTCTGGTTCTTGTGAGTTTTGTACTTTTAAGCATCTAGTCGGCTAGACCTTGCAGTTTTGAAAGGCAATTGAGAAATGGCTCACTTCCTGAACTTGGAGTACAAAAAAGCCTACAGCACCTGGTATTCCCAGGCGGTCTTCCATCCAGGTACTAACTAGGCCCGACACTGCTTAGCTTCTGAGATCAGACGAGATCAGGCACATTCAGTGTGGTGTGGCCGTAGGCTCTGGGCCTAGTGAGTTTTGTACTTTTAAGCATCTAGTCGGCTAGACCTTGCAGTTTTAAAAGGCAATTGAGAAAGGGCTCACTTCCTGAACTTGGAGCACAAAAAAGCCTACAGCACCTGGTATTCCCAGGCGGTCTCCCATCCAGGTACTAACTAGGCCTGACACTGCTTAACTTCCGAGATCAGTCGAGATCGGGTGCATTCAGTGTGGTGTGGCCGTAGGCTCTAGGAATGCTAAGAATATTACTCTTATGCATTTGCATTTAGTAAGCTAAGCCATGCAGCCACTTGCAACATGATACCACGCTCATCGCTCGATCAGGCTCGATCAGGCGAGATATATAAGACTGGTGGGCCCATTCAGGACTCCTATGTCTGGTAGGATAACTTTAATTCATCCATCCTGTGTCTGTTGCAGGGAGGTGGAGAGAACAATCAACACAATAATGGTTTTCTTTCATGCCTCTTGAAGGACTCA
>NW_027182325.1:2867500-2870000 GCF_040938575.1 Ambystoma mexicanum | reverse complement strand
GTACTAACTAGGCCCGACACTGCTTAGCTTCTGAGATCAGACGAGATCAGGCACATTCAGTGTGGTGTGGCCGTAGGCTCTGGGCCTAGTGAGTTTTGTACTTTTAAGCATCTAGTCGGCTAGACCTTGCAGTTTTAAAAGGCAATTGAGAAAGGGCTCACTTCCTGAACTTGGAGCACAAAAAAGCCTACAGCACCTGGTATTCCCAGGCGGTCTCCCATCCAGGTACTAACTAGGCCTGACACTGCTTAACTTCCGAGATCAGTCGAGATCGGGTGCATTCAGTGTGGTGTGGCCGTAGGCTCTAGGAATGCTAAGAATATTACTCTTATGCATTTGCATTTAGTAAGCTAAGCCATGCAGCCACTTGCAACATGATACCACGCTCATCGCTCATCGCTCGATCAGGCTCGATCAGGCGAGATATATAAGACTGGTGGGCCCATTCAGGACTCCTATGTCTGGTAGGATAACTTTAATTCATCCATCCTGTGTCTGTTGCAGGGAGGTGGAGAGAACAATCAACACAATAATGGTTTTCTTTCATGCCTCTTGAAGGACTCAATATTCTCTGTACTGCATTACATGTGAAAGTCGATTTATTACCCATGAACACACTACCTGTATGCTAATTCTATGTAAAAAGGTAGCTCCAGCCCTCATGATGTTGTCCAACATTTCCGCTATAAAACGGGATACAATTATTTTGGAAACATACCAAATTTGAAAAATAATTGAGAAGTTGCGCAATTACTAATCATGGAGCACAAAAAAGCCTACAGCACCTGGTATTCCCAGGCAGTCTCCCATCCAGGTACTAACTAGGCCTGACCCTGCTTAGCTTCCGAGATCGGGCGCATTCAGTGTGGTGTGGCCGTAGGCTCTGGGCCTAGTGAGTTTTGTACTTTTAAGCATCTAGTCGGCTAGACCTTGCAGTTTTGAAAGGCAATTGTGAAATGGCTCACTTCCTGAACTTGGAGCACAAAAAAGCCTACAGCACCTGGTATTCCCAGGTGGTCTCCCATCCAGGTACTAACTAGGCCCGACACTGCTTAGCTTCCGAGATCAGACGAGATCGGGCGCAATCAGTGTGGTGTGGCCATAGGCTCTGAGCCTAGTGAGTTTTGTACTTTTAAGCATCTAGTCAGCTAGACCTTGCAATTGAGAAATGGCTCACTTCCTGAACTTGGAGCACAAAAAAGCCTACAGCACCTGGTATTCCCAGGCGGTCTCCCATCCAGGTACTAACGAGGCCCGACACTGCTTAGCTTCCGAGATCAGACGAGATCGGGCGCATTCAGTGTGGTGTGGCCGTAGGCTCTGGTTCTTGTGAGTTTTGTACTTTTAAGCATCTAGTCGGCTAGACCTTGCAGTTTTGAAAGGCAATTGAGAAATGGCTCACTTCCTGAACTTGGAGTACAAAAAAGCCTACAGCACCTGGTATTCCCAGGCGGTCTTCCATCCAGGTACTAACTAGGCCCGACACTGCTTAGCTTCTGAGATCAGACGAGATCAGGCACATTCAGTGTGGTGTGGCCGTAGGCTCTGGGCCTAGTGAGTTTTGTACTTTTAAGCATCTAGTCGGCTAGACCTTGCAGTTTTAAAAGGCAATTGAGAAAGGGCTCACTTCCTGAACTTGGAGCACAAAAAAGCCTACAGCACCTGGTATCCCCAGGCGGTCTCCCATCCAGGTACTAACTAGGCCTGACACTGCTTAACTTCCGAGATCAGTCGAGATCGGGTGCATTCAGTGTGGTGTGGCCGTAGGCTCTAGGAATGCTAAGAATATTACTCTTATGCATTTGCATTTAGTAAGCTAAGCCATGCAGCCACTTGCAACATGATACCACGCTCATCGCTCGATCAGGCTCGATCAGGCGAGATATATAAGACTGGTGGGCCCATTCAGGACTCCTATGTCTGGTAGGATAACTTTAATTCATCCATCCTGTGTCTGTTGCAGGGAGGTGGAGAGAACAATCAACACAATAATGGTTTTCTTTCATGCCTCTTGAAGGACTCAATATTCTCTGTACTGCATTACATGTGAAAGTCGATTTATTACCCATGAACACACTACCTGTATGCTAATTCTATGTAAAAAGGTAGCTCCAGCCCTCATGATGTTGTCCAACATTTCCACTATAAAACGGGATACAATTATTTTGGAAACATACCAAATTTGAAAAATAATTGAGAAGTTGCGCAATTACTAATCATGGAGCACAAAAAAGCCTACAGCACCTGGTATTCCCAGGCAGTCTCCCATCCAGGTACTAACTAGGCCTGACCCTGCTTAGCTTCCGAGATCGGGCGCATTCAGTGTGGTGTGGCCGTAGGCTCTGGGCCTAGTGAGTTTTGTACTTTTAAGCATCTAGTCGGCTAGACCTTGCAGTTTTGAAAGGCAATTGTGAAATGGCTCACTTCCTGAACTTGGAGCACAAAAAAGCCTACAGCACCTGGTATTCCCAGGTGGTCTCCCATCCAGGTACTAACTAGG
>NW_027182325.1:2860000-2862500 GCF_040938575.1 Ambystoma mexicanum | reverse complement strand
TCGGGCGCATTCAGTGTGGTGTGGCCGTAGGCTCTGGTTCTTGTGAGTTTTGTACTTTTAAGCATCTAGTCGGCTAGACCTTGCAGTTTTGAAAGGCAATTGAGAAATGGCTCACTTCCTGAACTTGGAGTACAAAAAAAGCCTACAGCACCTGGTATTCCCAGGCGGTCTTCCATCCAGGTACTAACTAGGCCCGACACTGCTTAGCTTCTGAGATCAGACGAGATCAGGCACATTCAGTGTGGTGTGGCCGTAGGCTCTGGGCCTAGTGAGTTTTGTACTTTTAAGCATCTAGTCGGCTAGACCTTGCAGTTTTAAAAGGCAATTGAGAAAGGGCTCACTTCCTGAACTTGGAGCACAAAAAAGCCTACAGCACCTGGTATTCCCAGGCGGTCTCCCATCCAGGTACTAACGAGGCCCGACACTGCTTAGCTTCCGAGATCAGACGAGATCGGGCGCAATCAGTGTGGTGTGGCCGTAGGCTCTGGGCCTAGTGAGTTTTGTACTTTTAAGCATCTAGTCAGCTAGACCTTGCAATTGAGAAATGGCTCACTTCCTGAACTTGGAGCACAAAAAAGCCTACAGCACCTGGTATTCCCAGGCGGTCTCCCATCCAGGTACTAACGAGGCCCGACACTGCTTAGCTTCTGAGATCAGACGAGATCAGGCACATTCAGTGTGGTGTGGCCGTAGGCTCTGGGCCTAGTGAGTTTTGTACTTTTAAGCATCTAGTCGGCTAGACCTTGCAGTTTTAAAAGGCAATTGAGAAAGGGCTCACTTCCTGAACTTGGAGCACAAAAAAGCCTACAGCACCTGGTATTCCCAGGCGGTCTCCCATCCAGGTACTAACTAGGCCTGACACTGCTTAACTTCCGAGATCAGTCGAGATCGGGTGCATTCAGTGTGGTGTGGCCGTAGGCTCTAGGAATGCTAAGAATATTACTCTTATGCATTTGCATTTAGTAAGCTAAGCCATGCAGCCACTTGCAACATGATACCACGCTCATCGCTCGATCAGGCTCGATCAGGCGAGATATATAAGACTGGTGGGCCCATTCAGGACTCCTATGTCTGGTAGGATAACTTTAATTCATCCATCCTGTGTCTGTTGCAGGGAGGTGGAGAGAACAATCAACACAATAATGGTTTTCTTTCATGCCTCTTGAAGGACTCAATATTCTCTGTACTGCATTACATGTGAAAGTCGATTTATTACCCATGAACACACTACCTGTATGCTAATTCTATGTAAAAAGGTAGCTCCAGCCCTCATGATGTTGTCCAACATTTCCGCTATAAAACGGGATACAATTATTTTGGAAACATACCAAATTTGAAAAATAATTGAGAAGTTGCGCAATTACTAATCATGGAGCACAAAAAAGCCTACAGCACCTGGTATTCCCAGGCAGTCTCCCATCCAGGTACTAACTAGGCCTGACCCTGCTTAGCTTCCGAGATCGGGCGCATTCAGTGTGGTGTGGCCGTAGGCTCTGGGCCTAGTGAGTTTTGTACTTTTAAGCATCTAGTCGGCTAGACCTTGCAGTTTTGAAAGGCAATTGTGAAATGGCTCACTTCCTGAACTTGGAGCACAAAAAAGCCTACAGCACCTGGTATTCCCAGGTGGTCTCCCATCCAGGTACTAACTAGGCCCGACACTGCTTAGCTTCCGAGATCAGACGAGATCGGGCGCAATCAGTGTGGTGTGGCCGTAGGCTCTGGGCCTAGTGAGTTTTGTACTTTTAAGCATCTAGTCAGCTAGACCTTGCAATTGAGAAATGGCTCACTTCCTGAACTTGGAGCACAAAAAAGCCTACAGCACCTGGTATTCCCAGGCGGTCTCCCATCCAGGTACTAACGAGGCCCGACACTGCTTAGCTTCCGAGATCAGACGAGATCGGGCGCATTCAGTGTGGTGTGGCCGTAGGCTCTGGTTCTTGTGAGTTTTGTACTTTTAAGCATCTAGTCGGCTAGACCTTGCAGTTTTGAAAGGCAATTGAGAAATGGCTCACTTCCTGAACTTGGAGTACAAAAAAGCCTACAGCACCTGGTATTCCCAGGCGGTCTTCCATCCAGGTACTAACTAGGCCCGACACTGCTTAGCTTCTGAGATCAGACGAGATCAGGCACATTCAGTGTGGTGTGGCCGTAGGCTCTGGGCCTAGTGAGTTTTGTACTTTTAAGCATCTAGTCGGCTAGACCTTGCAGTTTTAAAAGGCAATTGAGAAAGGGCTCACTTCCTGAACTTGGAGCACAAAAAAGCCTACAGCACCTGGTATTCCCAGGCGGTCTCCCATCCAGGTACTAACTAGGCCTGACACTGCTTAACTTCCGAGATCAGTCGAGATCGGGTGCATTCAGTGTGGTGTGGCCGTAGGCTCTAGGAATGCTAAGAATATTACTCTTATGCATTTGCATTTAGTAAGCTAAGCCATGCAGCCACTTGCAACATGATACCACGCTCATCGCTCGATCAGGCTCGATCAGGCGAGATATATAA
>NW_027182325.1:2842500-2845000 GCF_040938575.1 Ambystoma mexicanum | reverse complement strand
GGCTCACTTCCTGAACTTGGAGCACAAAAAAGCCTACAGCACCTGGTATTCCCAGGTGGTCTCCCATCCAGGTACTAACTAGGCCCGACACTGCTTAGCTTCTGAGATCAGACGAGATCGGGCGCAATCAGTGTGGTGTGGCCGTAGGCTCTGGGCCTAGTGAGTTTTGTACTTTTAAGCATCTAGTCAGCTAGACCTTGCAATTGAGAAATGGCTCACTTCCTGAACTTGGAGCACAAAAAAGCCTACAGCACCTGGTATTCCCAGGCGGTCTCCCATCCAGGTACTAACGAGGCCCGACACTGCTTAGCTTCCGAGATCAGACGAGATCGGGCGCATTCAGTGTGGTGTGGCCGTAGGCTCTGGTTCTTGTGAGTTTTGTACTTTTAAGCATCTAGTCGGCTAGACCTTGCAGTTTTGAAAGGCAATTGAGAAATGGCTCACTTCCTGAACTTGGAGTACAAAAAAAGCCTACAGCACCTGGTATTCCCAGGCGGTCTTCCATCCAGGTACTAACTAGGCCCGACACTGCTTAGCTTCTGAGATCAGACGAGATCAGGCACATTCAGTGTGGTGTGGCCGTAGGCTCTGGGCCTAGTGAGTTTTGTACTTTTAAGCATCTAGTCGGCTAGACCTTGCAGTTTTAAAAGGCAATTGAGAAAGGGCTCACTTCCTGAACTTGGAGCACAAAAAAGCCTACAGCACCTGGTATTCCCAGGCGGTCTCCCATCCAGGTACTAACTAGGCCTGACACTGCTTAACTTCCGAGATCAGTCGAGATCGGGTGCATTCAGTGTGGTGTGGCCGTAGGCTCTAGGAATGCTAAGAATATTACTCTTATGCATTTGCATTTAGTAAGCTAAGCCATGCAGCCACTTGCAACATGATACCACGCTCATCGCTCGATCAGGCTCGATCAGGCGAGATATATAAGACTGGTGGGCCCATTCAGGACTCCTATGTCTGGTAGGATAACTTTAATTCATCCATCCTGTGTCTGTTGCAGGGAGGTGGAGAGAACAATCAACACAATAATGGTTTTCTTTCATGCCTCTTGAAGGACTCAATATTCTCTGTACTGCATTACATGTGAAAGTCGATTTATTACCCATGAACACACTACCTGTATGCTAATTCTATGTAAAAAGGTAGCTCCAGCCCTCATGATGTTGTCCAACATTTCCGCTATAAAACGGGATACAATTATTTTGGAAACATACCAAATTTGAAAAATAATTGAGAAGTTGCGCAATTACTAATCATGGAGCACAAAAAAGCCTACAGCACCTGGTATTCCCAGGCAGTCTCCCATCCAGGTACTAACTAGGCCTGACCCTGCTTAGCTTCCGAGATCGGGCGCATTCAGTGTGGTGTGGCCGTAGGCTCTGGGCCTAGTGAGTTTTGTACTTTTAAGCATCTAGTCGGCTAGACCTTGCAGTTTTGAAAGGCAATTGTGAAATGGCTCACTTCCTGAACTTGGAGCACAAAAAAGCCTACAGCACCTGGTATTCCCAGGTGGTCTCCCATCCAGGTACTAACTAGGCCCGACACTGCTTAGCTTCCGAGATCAGACGAGATCGGGCGCAATCAGTGTGGTGTGGCCGTAGGCTCGGGGCCTAGTGAGTTTTGTACTTTTAAGCATCTAGTCAGCTAGACCTTGCAATTGAGAAATGGCTCACTTCCTGAACTTGGAGCACAAAAAAGCCTACAGCACCTGGTATTCCCAGGCGGTCTCCCATCCAGGTACTAACGAGGCCCGACACTGCTTAGCTTCCGAGATCAGACGAGATCGGGCGCATTCAGTGTGGTGTGGCCGTAGGCTCTGGTTCTTGTGAGTTTTGTACTTTTAAGCATCTAGTCGGCTAGACCTTGCAGTTTTGAAAGGCAATTGAGAAATGGCTCACTTCCTGAACTTGGAGTACAAAAAAGCCTACAGCACCTGGTATTCCCAGGCGGTCTTCCATCCAGGTACTAACTAGGCCCGACACTGCTTAGCTTCTGAGATCAGACGAGATCAGGCACATTCAGTGTGGTGTGGCCGTAGGCTCTGGGCCTAGTGAGTTTTGTACTTTTAAGCATCTAGTCGGCTAGACCTTGCAGTTTTAAAAGGCAATTGAGAAAGGGCTCACTTCCTGAACTTGGAGCACAAAAAAGCCTACAGCACCTGGTATTCCCAGGCGGTCTCCCATCCAGGTACTAACTAGGCCTGACACTGCTTAACTTCCGAGATCAGTCGAGATCGGGTGCATTCAGTGTGGTGTGGCCGTAGGCTCTAGGAATGCTAAGAATATTACTCTTATGCATTTGCATTTAGTAAGCTAAGCCATGCAGCCACTTGCAACATGATACCACGCTCATCGCTCGATCAGGCTCGATCAGGCGAGATATATAAGACTGGTGGGCCCATTCAGGACTCCTATGTCTGGTAGGATAACTTTAATTCATCCATCCTGTGTCTGTTGCAGGGAGGTGGAGAGAACAATCAACACAATAATGGTTT
>NW_027182325.1:2835000-2837500 GCF_040938575.1 Ambystoma mexicanum | reverse complement strand
AGTCGATTTATTACCCATGAACACACTACCTGTATGCTAATTCTATGTAAAAAGGTAGCTCCAGCCCTCATGATGTTGTCCAACATTTCCGCTATAAAACGGGATACAATTATTTTGGAAACATACCAAATTTGAAAAATAATTGAGAAGTTGCGCAATTACTAATCATGGAGCACAAAAAAGCCTACAGCACCTGGTATTCCCAGGCAGTCTCCCATCCAGGTACTAACTAGGCCTGACCCTGCTTAGCTTCCGAGATCGGGCGCATTCAGTGTGGTGTGGCCGTAGGCTCTGGGCCTAGTGAGTTTTGTACTTTTAAGCATCTAGTCGGCTAGACCTTGCAGTTTTGAAAGGCAATTGTGAAATGGCTCACTTCCTGAACTTGGAGCACAAAAAAGCCTACAGCACCTGGTATTCCCAGGTGGTCTCCCATCCAGGTACTAACTAGGCCCGACACTGCTTAGCTTCCGAGATCAGACGAGATCGGGCGCAATCAGTGTGGTGTGGCCGTAGGCTCTGGGCCTAGTGAGTTTTGTACTTTTAAGCATCTAGTCAGCTAGACCTTGCAATTTTGAAAGGCAATTGAGAAATGGCTCACTTCCTGAACTTGGAGCACAAAAAAGCCTACAGCACCTGGTATTGCCAGGCGGTCTCCCATCCAGGTACTAACGAGGCCCGACACTGCTTAGCTTCCGAGATCAGACGAGATCGGGCGCATTCAGTGTGGTGTGGCCGTAGGCTCTGGTTCTTGTGAGTTTTGTACTTTTAAGCATCTAGTCGGCTAGACCTTGCAGTTTTGAAAGGCAATTGAGAAATGGCTCACTTCCTGAACTTGGAGTACAAAAAAGCCTACAGCACCTGGTATTCCCAGGCGGTCTTCCATCCAGGTACTAACTAGGCCCGACACTGCTTAGCTTCTGAGATCAGACGAGATCAGGCACATTCAGTGTGGTGTGGCCGTAGGCTCTGGGCCTAGTGAGTTTTGTACTTTTAAGCATCTAGTCGGCTAGACCTTGCAGTTTTAAAAGGCAATTGAGAAAGGGCTCACTTCCTGAACTTGGAGCACAAAAAAGCCTACAGCACCTGGTATTCCCAGGCGGTCTCCCATCCAGGTACTAACTAGGCCTGACACTGCTTAACTTCCGAGATCAGTCGAGATCGGGTGCATTCAGTGTGGTGTGGCCGTAGGCTCTAGGAATGCTAAGAATATTACTCTTATGCATTTGCATTTAGTAAGCTAAGCCATGCAGCCACTTGCAACATGATACCACGCTCATCGCTCATCGCTCGATCAGGCTCGATCAGGCGAGATATATAAGACTGGTGGGCCCATTCAGGACTCCTATGTCTGGTAGGATAACTTTAATTCATCCATCCTGTGTCTGTTGCAGGGAGGTGGAGAGAACAATCAACACAATAATGGTTTTCTTTCATGCCTCTTGAAGGACTCAATATTCTCTGTACTGCATTACATGTGAAAGTCGATTTATTACCCATGAACACACTACCTGTATGCTAATTCTATGTAAAAAGGTAGCTCCAGCCCTCATGATGTTGTCCAACATTTCCGCTATAAAACGGGATACAATTATTTTGGAAACATACCAAATTTGAAAAATAATTGAGAAGTTGCGCAATTACTAATCATGGAGCACAAAAAAGCCTACAGCACCTGGTATTCCCAGGCAGTCTCCCATCCAGGTACTAACTAGGCCTGACCCTGCTTAGCTTCCGAGATCGGGCGCATTCAGTGTGGTGTGGCCGTAGGCTCTGGGCCTAGTGAGTTTTGTACTTTTAAGCATCTAGTCGGCTAGACCTTGCAGTTTTGAAAGGCAATTGTGAAATGGCTCACTTCCTGAACTTGGAGCACAAAAAAGCCTACAGCACCTGGTATTCCCAGGTGGTCTCCCATCCAGGTACTAACTAGGCCCGACACTGCTTAGCTTCCGAGATCAGACGAGATCGGGCGCAATCAGTGTGGTGTGGCCATAGGCTCTGAGCCTAGTGAGTTTTGTACTTTTAAGCATCTAGTCAGCTAGACCTTGCAATTGAGAAATGGCTCACTTCCTGAACTTGGAGCACAAAAAAGCCTACAGCACCTGGTATTCCCAGGCGGTCTCCCATCCAGGTACTAACGAGGCCCGACACTGCTTAGCATCCGAGATCAGACGAGATCGGGCGCATTCAGTGTGGTGTGGCCGTAGGCTCTGGTTCTTGTGAGTTTTGTACTTTTAAGCATCTAGTCGGCTAGACCTTGCAGTTTTGAAAGGCAATTGAGAAATGGCTCACTTCCTGAACTTGGAGTACAAAAAAGCCTACAGCACCTGGTATTCCCAGGCGGTCTTCCATCCAGGTACTAACTAGGCCCGACACTGCTTAGCTTCTGAGATCAGACGAGATCAGGCACATTCAGTGTGGTGTGGCCGTAGGCTCTGGGCCTAGTGAGTTTTGTACTTTTAAGCATCTAGTCGGCTAGACCTTGCAGTTTTAAAAGGCAATT
>NW_027182325.1:2830000-2832500 GCF_040938575.1 Ambystoma mexicanum | reverse complement strand
CCCATGAACACACTACCTGTATGCTAATTCTATGTAAAAAGGTAGCTCCAGCCCTCATGATGTTGTCCAACATTTCCGCTATAAAACGGGATACAATTATTTTGGAAACATACCAAATTTGAAAAATAATTGAGAAGTTGCGCAATTACTAATCATGGAGCACAAAAAAGCCTACAGCACCTGGTATTCCCAGGCAGTCTCCCATCCAGGTACTAACTAGGCCTGACCCTGCTTAGCTTCCGAGATCGGGCGCATTCAGTGTGGTGTGGCCGTAGGCTCTGGGCCTAGTGAGTTTTGTACTTTTAAGCATCTAGTCGGCTAGACCTTGCAGTTTTGAAAGGCAATTGTGAAATGGCTCACTTCCTGAACTTGGAGCACAAAAAAGCCTACAGCACCTGGTATTCCCAGGTGGTCTCCCATCCAGGTACTAACTAGGCCCGACACTGCTTAGCTTCCGAGATCAGATGAGATCGGGCGCAATCAGTGTGGTGTGGCCGTAGGCTCTGGGCCTAGTGAGTTTTGTACTTTTAAGCATCTAGTCAGCTAGACCTTGCAATTGAGAAATGGCTCACTTCCTGAACTTGGAGCACAAAAAAGCCTACAGCACCTGGTATTCCCAGGCGGTCTCCCATCCAGGTACTAACGAGGCCCGACACTGCTTAGCTTCCGAGATCAGACGAGATCGGGCGCATTCAGTGTGGTGTGGCCGTAGGCTCTGGTTCTTGTGAGTTTTGTACTTTTAAGCATCTAGTCGGCTAGACCTTGCAGTTTTGAAAGGCAATTGAGAAATGGCTCACTTCCTGAACTTGGAGTACAAAAAAGCCTACAGCACCTGGTATTCCCAGGCGGTCTTCCATCCAGGTACTAACTAGGCCCGACACTGCTTAGCTTCTGAGATCAGACGAGATCAGGCACATTCAGTGTGGTGTGGCCGTAGGCTCTGGGCCTAGTGAGTTTTGTACTTTTAAGCATCTAGTCGGCTAGACCTTGCAGTTTTAAAAGGCAATTGAGAAAGGGCTCACTTCCTGAACTTGGAGCACAAAAAAGCCTACAGCACCTGGTATTCCCAGGCGGTCTCCCATCCAGGTACTAACTAGGCCTGACACTGCTTAACTTCCGAGATCAGTCGAGATCGGGTGCATTCAGTGTGGTGTGGCCGTAGGCTCTAGGAATGCTAAGAATATTACTCTTATGCATTTGCATTTAGTAAGCTAAGCCATGCAGCCACTTGCAACATGATACCACGCTCATCGCTCGATCAGGCTCGATCAGGCGAGATATATAAGACTGGTGGGCCCATTCAGGACTCCTATGTCTGGTAGGATAACTTTAATTCATCCATCCTGTGTCTGTTGCAGGGAGGTGGAGAGAACAATCAACACAATAATGGTTTTCTTTCATGCCTCTTGAAGGACTCAATATTCTCTGTACTGCATTACATGTGAAAGTCGATTTATTACCCATGAACACACTACCTGTATGCTAATTCTATGTAAAAAGGTAGCTCCAGCCCTCATGATGTTGTCCAACATTTCCGCTATAAAACGGGATACAATTATTTTGGAAACATACCAAATTTGAAAAATAATTGAGAAGTTGCGCAATTACTAATCATGGAGCACAAAAGAGCCTACAGCACCTGGTATTCCCAGGCAGTCTCCCATCCAGGTACTAACTAGGCCTGACCCTGCTTAGCTTCCGAGATCGGGCGCATTCAGTGTGGTGTGGCCGTAGGCTCTGGGCCTAGTGAGTTTTGTACTTTTAAGCATCTAGTCGGCTAGACCTTGCAGTTTTGAAAGGCAATTGTGAAATGGCTCACTTCCTGAACTTGGAGCACAAAAAAGCCTACAGCACCTGGTATTCCCAGGTGGTCTCCCATCCAGGTACTAACTAGGCCCGACACTGCTTAGCTTCCGAGATCAGACGAGATCGGGCGCAATCAGTGTGGTGTGGCCGTAGGCTCTGGGCCTAGTGAGTTTTGTACTTTTAAGCATCTAGTCAGCTAGACCTTGCAATTTTGAAAGGCAATTGAGAAATGGCTCACTTCCTGAACTTGGAGCACAAAAAAGCCTACAGCACCTGGTATTCCCAGGCGGTCTCCCATCCAGGTACTAACAAGGCCGGACACTGCTTAGCTTCCGAGATCAGACGAGATCGGGCGCATTCAGTGTGGTGTGGCCGTAGGCTCTGGTTCTTGTGAGTTTTGTACTTTTAAGCATCTAGTCGGCTAGACCTTGCAGTTTTGAAAGGCAATTGAAAAATGGCTCACTTCCTGAACTTGGAGTACAAAAAAGCCTACAGCACCTGGTATTCCCAGGCGGTCTTCCATCCAGGTACTAACTAGGCCCGACACTGCTTAGCTTCTGAGATCAGACGAGATCAGGCACATTCAGTGTGGTGTGGCCGTAGGCTCTGTGCCTAGTGAGTTTTGTACTTTTAAGCATCTAGTCGGCTAGACCTTGCAGTTTTAAAAGGCAATTGAGAAAGGGCTCACTTCCTG
>NW_027182325.1:2807500-2817500 GCF_040938575.1 Ambystoma mexicanum | reverse complement strand
ACTACCTGTATGCTAATTCTATGTAAAAAGGTAGCTCCAGCCCTCATGATGTTGTCCAACATTTCCGCTATAAAACGGGATACAATTATTTTGGAAACATACCAAATTTGAAAAATAATTGAGAAGTTGCGCAATTACTAATCATGGAGCACAAAAAAGCCTACAGCACCTGGTATTCCCAGGCAGTCTCCCATCCAGGTACTAACTAGGCCTGACCCTGCTTAGCTTCCGAGATCGGGCGCATTCAGTGTGGTGTGGCCGTAGGCTCTGGGCCTAGTGAGTTTTGTACTTTTAAGCATCTAGTCGGCTAGACCTTGCAGTTTTGAAAGGCAATTGTGAAATGGCTCACTTCCTGAACTTGGAGCACAAAAAAGCCTACAGCACCTGGTATTCCCAGGTGGTCTCCCATCCAGGTACTAACTAGGCCCGACACTGCTTAGCTTCCGAGATCAGACGAGATCGGGCGCAATCAGTGTGGTGTGGCCGTAGGCTCTGGGCCTAGTGAGTTTTGTACTTTTAAGCATCTAGTCAGCTAGACCTTGCAATTTTGAAAGGCAATTGAGAAATGGCTCACTTCCTGAACTTGGAGCACAAAAAAGCCTACAGCACCTGGTATTCCCAGGCAGTCTCCCATCCAGGTACTAACGAGGCCCGACACTGCTTAGCTTCCGAGATCAGACGAGATCGGGCGCATTCAGTGTGGTGTGGCCGTAGGCTCTGGTTCTTGTGAGTTTTGTACTTTTAAGCATCTAGTCGGCTAGACCTTGCAGTTTTGAAAGGCAATTGAGAAATGGCTCACTTCCTGAACTTGGAGTACAAAAAAGCCTACAGCACCTGGTATTCCCAGGCGGTCTTCCATCCAGGTACTAACTAGGCCCGACACTGCTTAGCTTCTGAGATCAGACGAGATCAGGCACATTCAGTGTGGTGTGGCCGTAGGCTCTGGGCCTAGTGAGTTTTGTACTTTTAAGCATCTAGTCGGCTAGACCTTGCAGTTTTAAAAGGCAATTGAGAAAGGGCTCACTTCCTGAACTTGGAGCACAAAAAAGCCTACAGCACCTGGTATTCCCAGGCGGTCTCCCATCCAGGTACTAACTAGGCCTGACACTGCTTAACTTCCGAGATCAGTCGAGATCGGGTGCATTCAGTGTGGTGTGGCCGTAGGCTCTAGGAATGCTAAGAATATTACTCTTATGCATTTGCATTTAGTAAGCTAAGCCATGCAGCCACTTGCAACATGATACCACGCTCATCGCTCGATCAGCGCTCGATCAGGCGAGATATATAAGACTGGTGGGCCCATTCAGGACTCCTATGTCTGGTAGGATAACTTTAATTCATCCATCCTGTGTCTGTTGCAGGGAGGTGGAGAGAACAATCAACACAATAATGGTTTTCTTTCATGCCTCTTGAAGGACTCAATATTCTCTGTACTGCATTACATGTGAAAGTCGATTTATTACCCATGAACACACTACCTGTATGCTAATTCTATGTAAAAAGGTAGCTCCAGCCCTCATGATGTTGTCCAACATTTCCGCTATAAAACGGGATACAATTATTTTGGAAACATACCAAATTTGAAAAATAATTGAGAAGTTGCGCAATTACTAATCATGGAGCACAAAAAAAGCCTACAGCACCTGGTATTCCCAGGCAGTCTCCCATCCAGGTACTAACTAGGCCCGACCCTGCTTAGCTTCCGAGATCGGGCGCATTCAGTGTGGTGTGGCCGTAGGCTCTGGGCCTAGTGAGTTTGTACTTTTAAGCATCTAGTCGGCTAGACCTTGCAGTTTTGAAAGGCAATTGTGAAATGGCTCACTTCCTGAACTTGGAGCACAAAAAAGCCTACAGCACCTGGTATTCCCAGGTGGTCTCCCATCCAGGTACTAACTAGGCCCGACACTGCTTAGCTTCCGAGATCAGACGAGATCGGGCGCATTCAGTGTGGTGTGGCCGTAGGCTCTGGGCCTAGTGAGTTTTGTACTTTTAAGCATCTAGTCGGCTAGACCTTGCAGTTTTGAAAGGCAATTGAGAAATGGCTCACTTCCTGAACTTGGAGCACAAAAAAGCCTACAGCACCTGGTATTCCCAGGCGGTCTCCCATCCAGGTACTAACTAGGCCTGACACTGCTTAACTTCCGAGATCAGACGAGATCGGGTGCATTCAGTGTGGTGTGGCCGTAGGCTCTAGGAATGCTAAGAATATTACTCTTATGCATTTGCATTTAGTAAGCTAAGCCATGCAGCCACTTGCAACATGATACCACGCTCATCGCTCGATCAGGCTCGATCAGGCGAGATATATAAGACTGGTGGGCCCATTCAGGACTCCTATGTCTGGTAGGATAACTTTAATTCATCCATCCTGTGTCTGTTGCAGGGAGGTGGAGAGAACAATCAACACAATAATGGTTTTCTTTCATGCCTCTTGAAGGACTCAATATTCTCTGTACTGCATTACATGTGAAAGTCGATTTATTACCCATGAACACACTACCTGTATGCTAATTCTATGTAAAAAGGTAGCTCCAGCCCTCATGATGTTGTCCAACATTTCCGCTATAAAACGGGATACAATTATTTTGGAAACATACCAAATTTGAAAAATAATTGAGAAGTTGCGCAATTACTAATCATGGAGCACAAAAAAGCCTACAGCACCTGGTATTCCCAGGCAGTCTCCCATCCAGGTACTAACTAGGCCTGACCCTGCTTAGCTTCCGAGATCGGGCACATTCAGTGTGGTGTGGCCGTAGGCTCTGGGCCTAGTGAGTTTTGTACTTTTAAGCATCTAGTCGGCTAGACCTTGCAGTTTTGAAAGGCAATTGTGAAATGGCTCACTTCCTGAACTTGGAGCACAAAAAAGCCTACAGCACCTGGTATTCCCAGGTGGTCTCCCATCCAGGTACTAACTAGGCCCGACACTGCTTAGCTTCCGAGATCAGACGAGATCGGGCGCAATCAGTGTGGTGTGGCCGTAGGCTCTGGGCCTAGTGAGTTTTGTACTTTTAAGCATCTAGTCAGCTAGACCTTGCAGTTTTGAAAGGCAATTGAGAAATGGCTCACTTCCTGAACTTGGAGCACAAAAAAGCCTACAGCACCTGGTATTCCCAGGCGGTCTCCCACCCAGGTACTAACGAGGCCCGACACTGCTTAGCTTCCGAGATCAGACGAGATCGGGCGCATTCAGTGTGGTGTGGCCGTAGGCTCTGGTTCTTGTGAGTTTTGTACTTTTAGGCATCTAGTCGGCTAGACCTTGCAGTTTTGAAAGGCAATTGAGAAATGGCTCACTTCCTGAACTTGGAGTACAAAAAAGCCTACAGCACCTGGTATTCCCAGGCGGTCTTCCATCCAGGTACTAACTAGGCCCGACACTGCTTAGCTTCTGAGATCAGACGAGATCAGGCACATTCAGTGTGGTGTGGCCGTAGGCTCTGGGCCTAGTGAGTTTTGTACTTTTAAGCATCTAGTCGGCTAGACCTTGCAGTTTTAAAAGGCAATTGAGAAAGGGCTCACTTCCTGAACTTGGAGCACAAAAAAGCCTACAGCACCTGGTATTCCCAGGCGGTCTCCCATCCAGGTACTAACTAGGCCTGACACTGCTTAACTTCCGAGATCAGTCGAGATCGGGTGCATTCAGTGTGGTGTGGCCGTAGGCTCTAGGAATGCTAAGAATATTACTCTTATGCATTTGCATTTAGTAAGCTAAGCCATGCAGCCACTTGCAACATGATACCACGCTCATCGCTCGATCAGGCTCGATCAGGCGAGATATATAAGACTGGTGGGCCCATTCAGGACTCCTATGTCTGGTAGGATAACTTTAATTCATCCATCCTGTGTCTGTTGCAGGGAGGTGGAGAGAACAATCAACACAATAATGGTTTTCTTTCATGCCTCTTGAAGGACTCAATATTCTCTGTACTGCATTACATGTGAAAGTCGATTTATTACCCATGAACACACTACCTGTATGCTAATTCTATGTAAAAAGGTAGCTCCAGCCCTCATGATGTTGTCCAACATTTCCGCTATAAAACGGGATACAATTATTTTGGAAACATACCAAATTTGAAAAATAATTGAGAAGTTGCGCAATTACTAATCATGGAGCACAAAAAAAGCCTACAGCACCTGGTATTCCCAGGCAGTCTCCCATCCAGGTACTAACTAGGCCTGACACTGCTTAACTTCCGAGATCAGACGAGATCGGGTGCATTCAGTGTGGTGTGGCCATAGGCTCTAGGAATGCTAAGAATATTACTCTTATGCATTTGCATTTAGTAAGCTAAGCCATGCAGCCACTTGCAACATGATACCACGCTCATCGCTCATCGCTCGATCAGGCTCGATCAGGCGAGATATATAAGACTGGTGGGCCCATTCAGGACTCCTATGTCTGGTAGGATAACTTTAATTCATCCATCCTGTGTCTGTTGCAGGGAGGTGGAGAGAACAATCAACACAATAATGGTTTTCTTTCATGCCTCTTGAAGGACTCAATATTCTCTGTACTGCATTACATGTGAAAGTCGATTTATTACCCATGAACACACTACCTGTATGCTAATTCTATGTAAAAAGGTAGCTCCAGCCCTCATGATGTTGTCCAACATTTCCGCTATAAAACGGGATACAATTATTTTGGAAACATACCAAATTTGAAAAATAATTGAGAAGTTGCGCAATTACTAATCATGGAGCACAAAAAAGCCTACAGCACCTGGTATTCCCAGGCAGTCTCCCATCCAGGTACTAACTAGGCCTGACCCTGCTTAGCTTCCGAGATCGGGCGCATTCAGTGTGGTGTGGCCGTAGGCTCTGGGCCTAGTGAGTTTTGTACTTTTAAGCATCTAGTCGGCTAGACCTTGCAGTTTTGAAAGGCAATTGTGAAATGGCTCACTTCCTGAACTTGGAGCACAAAAAAGCCTACAGCACCTGGTATTCCCAGGTGGTCTCCCATCCAGGTACTAACTAGGCCCGACACTGCTTAGCTTCCGAGATCAGACGAGATCGGGCGCAATCAGTGTGGTGTGGCCGTAGGCTCTGGGCCTAGTGAGTTTTGTACTTTTAAGCATCTAGTCAGCTAGACCTTGCAATTGAGAAATGGCTCACTTCCTGAACTTGGAGCACAAAAAAGCCTACAGCACCTGGTATTCCCAGGCGGTCTCCCATCCAGGTACTAACGAGGCCCGACACTGCTTAGCTTCCGAGATCAGACGAGATCGGGCGCATTCAGTGTGGTGTGGCCGTAGGCTCTGGTTCTTGTGAGTTTTGTACTTTTAAGCATCTAGTCGGCTAGACCTTGCAGTTTTGAAAGGCAATTGAGAAATGGCTCACTTCCTGAACTTGGAGTACAAAAAAGCCTACAGCACCTGGTATTCCCAGGCGGTCTTCCATCCAGGTACTAACTAGGCCCGACACTGCTTAGCTTCTGAGATCAGACGAGATCAGGCACATTCAGTGTGGTGTGGCCGTAGGCTCTGGGCCTAGTGAGTTTTGTACTTTTAAGCATCTAGTCGGCTAGACCTTGCAGTTTTAAAAGGCAATTGAGAAAGGGCTCACTTCCTGAACTTGGAGCACAAAAAAGCCTACAGCACCTGGTATTCCCAGGCGGTCTCCCATCCAGGTACTAACTAGGCCTGACACTGCTTAACTTCCGAGATCAGTCGAGATCGGGTGCATTCAGTGTGGTGTGGCCGTAGGCTCTAGGAATGCTAAGAATATTACTCTTATGCATTTGCATTTAGTAAGCTAAGCCATGCAGCCACTTGCAACATGATACCACGCTCATCGCTCGATCAGGCTCGATCAGGCGAGATATATAAGACTGGTGGGCCCATTCAGGACTCCTATGTCTGGTAGGATAACTTTAATTCATCCATCCTGTGTCTGTTGCAGGGAGGTGGAGAGAACAATCAACACAATAATGGTTTTCTTTCATGCCTCTTGAAGGACTCAATATTCTCTGTACTGCATTACATGTGAAAGTCGATTTATTACCCATGAACACACTACCTGTATGCTAATTCTATGTAAAAAGGTAGCTCCAGCCCTCATGATGTTGTCCAACATTTCCGCTATAAAACGGGATACAATTATTTTGGAAACATACCAAATTTGAAAAATAATTGAGAAGTTGCGCAATTACTAATCATGGAGCACAAAAAAGCCTACAGCACCTGGTATTCCCAGGCAGTCTCCCATCCAGGTACTAACTAGGCCTGACCCTGCTTAGCTTCCGAGATCGGGCGCATTCAGTGTGGTGTGGCCGTAGGCTCTGGGCCTAGTGAGTTTTGTACTTTTAAGCATCTAGTCGGCTAGACCTTGCAGTTTTGAAAGGCAATTGTGAAATGGCTCACTTCCTGAACTTGGAGAACAAAAAAGCCTACAGCACCTGGTATTCCCAGGTGGTCTCCCATCCAGGTACTAACTAGGCCCGACACTGCTTAGCTTCCGAGATCAGACGAGATCGGGCGCAATCAGTGTGGTGTGGCCGTAGGCTCTGGGCCTAGTGAGTTTTGTACTTTTAAGCATCTAGTCAGCTAGACCTTGCAATTGAGAAATGGCTCACTTCCTGAACTTGGAGCACAAAAAAGCCTACAGCACCTGGTATTCCCAGGCGGTCTCCCATCCAGGTACTAACGAGGCCCGACACTGCTTAGCTTCCGAGATCAGACGAGATCGGGCGCATTCAGTGTGGTGTGGCCGTAGGCTCTGGTTCTTGTGAGTTTTGTACTTTTAAGCATCTAGTCGGCTAGACCTTGCAGTTTTGAAAGGCAATTGAGAAATGGCTCACTTCCTGAACTTGGAGTACAAAAAAGCCTACAGCACCTGGTATTCCCAGGCGGTCTTCCATCCAGGTACTAACTAGGCCCGACACTGCTTAGCTTCTGAGATCAGACGAGATCAGGCACATTCAGTGTGGTGTGGCCGTAGGCTCTGGGCCTAGTGAGTTTTGTACTTTTAAGCATCTAGTCGGCTAGACCTTGCAGTTTTAAAAGGCAATTGAGAAAGGGCTCACTTCCTGAACTTGGAGCACAAAAAAGCCTACAGCACCTGGTATTCCCAGGCGGTCTCCCATCCAGGTACTAACTAGGCCTGACACTGCTTAACTTCCGAGATCAGTCGAGATCGGGTGCATTCAGTGTGGTGTGGCCGTAGGCTCTAGGAATGCTAAGAATATTACTCTTATGCATTTGCATTTAGTAAGCTAAGCCATGCAGCCACTTGCAACATGATACCACGCTCATCGCTCGATCAGGCTCGATCAGGCGAGATATATAAGACTGGTGGGCCCATTCAGGACTCCTATGTCTGGTAGGATAACTTTAATTCATCCATCCTGTGTCTGTTGCAGGGAGGTGGAGAGAACAATCAACACAATAATGGTTTTCTTTCATGCCTCTTGAAGGACTCAATATTCTCTGTACTGCATTACATGTGAAAGTCGATTTATTACCCATGAACACACTACCTGTATGCTAATTCTATGTAAAAAGGTAGCTCCAGCCCTCATGATGTTGTCCAACATTTCCGCTATAAAACGGGATACAATTATTTTGGAAACATACCAAATTTGAAAAATAATTGAGAAGTTGCGCAATTACTAATCATGGAGCACAAAAAAGCCTACAGCACCTGGTATTCCCAGGCAGTCTCCCATCCAGGTACTAACTAGGCCTGACCCTGCTTAGCTTCCGAGATCGGGCGCATTCAGTGTGGTGTGGCCGTAGGCTCTGGGCCTAGTGAGTTTTGTACTTTTAAGCATCTAGTCGGCTAGACCTTGCAGTTTTGAAAGGCAATTGTGAAATGGCTCACTTCCTGAACTTGGAGCACAAAAAAGCCTACAGCACCTGGTATTCCCAGGTGGTCTCCCATCCAGGTACTAACTAGGCCCGACACTGCTTAGCTTCCGAGATCAGACGAGATCGGGCGCAATCAGTGTGGTGTGGCCGTAGGCTCTGGGCCTAGTGAGTTTTGTACTTTTAAGCATCTAGTCAGCTAGACCTTGCAATTTTGAAAGGCAATTGAGAAATGGCTCACTTCCTGAACTTGGAGCACAAAAAAGCCTACAGCACCTGGTATTCCCAGGCGGTCTCCCATCCAGGTACTAACGAGGCCCGACACTGCTTAGCTTCCGAGATCAGACGAGATCGGGCGCATTCAGTGTGGTGTGGCCGTAGGCTCTGGTTCTTGTGAGTTTTGTACTTTTAAGCATCTAGTCGGCTAGACCTTGCAGTTTTGAAAGGCAATTGAGAAATGGCTCACTTCCTGAACTTGGAGTACAAAAAAGCCTACAGCACCTGGTATTCCCAGGCGGTCTTCCATCCAGGTACTAACTAGGCCCGACACTGCTTAGCTTCTGAGATCAGACGAGATCAGGCACATTCAGTGTGGTGTGGCCGTAGGCTCTGGGCCTAGTGAGTTTTGTACTTTTAAGCATCTAGTCGGCTAGACCTTGCAGTTTTAAAAGGCAATTGAGAAAGGGCTCACTTCCTGAACTTGGAGCACAAAAAAGCCTACAGCACCTGGTATTCCCAGGCGGTCTCCCATCCAGGTACTAACTAGTAGTGACACTGCTTAACTTCCGAGATCAGTCGAGATCGGGTGCATTCAGTGTGGTGTGGCCGTAGGCTCTAGGAATGCTAAGAATATTACTCTTATGCATTTGCATTTAGTAAGCTAAGCCATGCAGCCACTTGCAACATGATACCACGCTCATCGCTCGATCAGCGCTCGATCAGGCGAGATATATAAGACTGGTGGGCCCATTCAGGACTCCTATGTCTGGTAGGATAACTTTAATTCATCCATCCTGTGTCTGTTGCAGGGAGGTGGAGAGAACAATCAACACAATAATGGTTTTCTTTCATGCCTCTTGAAGGACTCAATATTCTCTGTACTGCATTACATGTGAAAGTCGATTTATTACCCATGAACACACTACCTGTATGCTAATTCTATGTAAAAAGGTAGCTCCAGCCCTCATGATGTTGTCCAACATTTCCGCTATAAAACGGGATACAATTATTTTGGAAACATACCAAATTTGAAAAATAATTGAGAAGTTGCGCAATTACTAATCATGGAGCACAAAAAAAGCCTACAGCACCTGGTATTCCCAGGCAGTCTCCCATCCAGGTACTAACTAGGCCCGACCCTGCTTAGCTTCTGAGATCGGGCGCATTCAGTGTGGTGTGGCCGTAGGCTCTGAGCCTAGTGAGTTTGTACTTTTAAGCATCTAGTCGGCTAGACCTTGCAGTTTTGAAAGGCAATTGTGAAATGGCTCACTTCCTGAACTTGGAGCACAAAAAAGCCTACAGCACCTGGTATTCCCAGGTGGTCTCCCATCCAGGTACTAACTAGGCCCGACACTGCTTAGCTTCCGAGATCAGACGAGATCGGGCGCATTCAGTGTGGTGTGGCCGTAGGCTCTGGGCCTAGTGAGTTTTGTACTTTTAAGCATCTAGTCGGCTAGACCTTGCAGTTTTGAAAGGCAATTGAGAAATGGCTCACTTCCTGAACTTGGAGCACAAAAAAGCCTACAGCACCTGGTATTCCCAGGCGGTCTCCCATCCAGGTACTAACTAGGCCTGACACTGCTTAACTTCCGAGATCAGACGAGATCGGGTGCATTCAGTGTGGTGTGGCCGTAGGCTCTAGGAATGCTAAGAATATTACTCTTATGCATTTGCATTTAGTAAGCTAAGCCATGCAGCCACTTGCAACATGATACCACGCTCATCGCTCGATCAGGCTCGATCAGGCGAGATATATAAGACTGGTGGGCCCATTCAGGACTCCTATGTCTGGTAGGATAACTTTAATTCATCCATCCTGTGTCTGTTGCAGGGAGGTGGAGAGAACAATCAACACAATAATGGTTTTCTTTCATGCCTCTTGAAGGACTCAATATTCTCTGTACTGCATTACATGTGAAAGTCGATTTATTACCCATGAACACACTACCTGTATGCTAATTCTATGTAAAAAG
>NW_027182325.1:2777500-2805000 GCF_040938575.1 Ambystoma mexicanum | reverse complement strand
GGCGGTCTCCCATCCAGGTACTAACTAGTAGTGACACTGCTTAACTTCCGAGATCAGTCGAGATCGGGTGCATTCAGTGTGGTGTGGCCGTAGGCTCTAGGAATGCTAAGAATATTACTCTTATGCATTTGCATTTAGTAAGCTAAGCCATGCAGCCACTTGCAACATGATACCACGCTCATCGCTCGATCAGCGCTCGATCAGGCGAGATATATAAGACTGGTGGGCCCATTCAGGACTCCTATGTCTGGTAGGATAACTTTAATTCATCCATCCTGTGTCTGTTGCAGGGAGGTGGAGAGAACAATCAACACAATAATGGTTTTCTTTCATGCCTCTTGAAGGACTCAATATTCTCTGTACTGCATTACATGTGAAAGTCGATTTATTACCCATGAACACACTACCTGTATGCTAATTCTATGTAAAAAGGTAGCTCCAGCCCTCATGATGTTGTCCAACATTTCCGCTATAAAACGGGATACAATTATTTTGGAAACATACCAAATTTGAAAAATAATTGAGAAGTTGCGCAATTACTAATCATGGAGCACAAAAAAAGCCTACAGCACCTGGTATTCCCAGGCAGTCTCCCATCCAGGTACTAACTAGGCCCGACCCTGCTTAGCTTCTGAGATCGGGCGCATTCAGTGTGGTGTGGCCGTAGGCTCTGGGCCTAGTGAGTTTGTACTTTTAAGCATCTAGTCGGCTAGACCTTGCAGTTTTGAAAGGCAATTGTGAAATGGCTCACTTCCTGAACTTGGAGCACAAAAAAGCCTACAGCACCTGGTATTCCCAGGTGGTCTCCCATCCAGGTACTAACTAGGCCCGACACTGCTTAGCTTCCGAGATCAGACGAGATCGGGCGCATTCAGTGTGGTGTGGCCGTAGGCTCTGGGCCTAGTGAGTTTTGTACTTTTAAGCATCTAGTCGGCTAGACCTTGCAGTTTTGAAAGGCAATTGAGAAATGGCTCACTTCCTGAACTTGGAGCACAAAAAAGCCTACAGCACCTGGTATTCCCAGGCGGTCTCCCATCCAGGTACTAACTAGGCCTGACACTGCTTAACTTCCGAGATCAGACGAGATCGGGTGCATTCAGTGTGGTGTGGCCGTAGGCTCTAGGAATGCTAAGAATATTACTCTTATGCATTTGCATTTAGTAAGCTAAGCCATGCAGCCACTTGCAACATGATACCACGCTCATCGCTCGATCAGGCTCGATCAGGCGAGATATATAAGACTGGTGGGCCCATTCAGGACTCCTATGTCTGGTAGGATAACTTTAATTCATCCATCCTGTGTCTGTTGCAGGGAGGTGGAGAGAACAATCAACACAATAATGGTTTTCTTTCATGCCTCTTGAAGGACTCAATATTCTCTGTACTGCATTACATGTGAAAGTCGATTTATTACCCATGAACACACTACCTGTATGCTAATTCTATGTAAAAAGGTAGCTCCAGCCCTCATGATGTTGTCCAACATTTCCGCTATAAAACGGGATACAATTATTTTGGAAACATACCAAATTTGAAAAATAATTGAGAAGTTGCGCAATTACTAATCATGGAGCACAAAAAAGCCTACAGCACCTGGTATTCCCAGGCAGTCTCCCATCCAGGTACTAACTAGGCCTGACCCTGCTTAGCTTCCGAGATCGGGCGCATTCAGTGTGGTGTGGCCGTAGGCTCTGGGCCTAGTGAGTTTTGTACTTTTAAGCATCTAGTCGGCTAGACCTTGCAGTTTTGAAAGGCAATTGTGAAATGGCTCACTTCCTGAACTTGGAGCACAAAAAAGCCTACAGCACCTGGTATTCCCAGGTGGTCTCACATCCAGGTACTAACTAGGCCCGACACTGCTTAGCTTCCGAGATCAGACGAGATCGGGCGCAATCAGTGTGGTGTGGCCGTAGGCTCTGGGCCTAGTGAGTTTTGTACTTTTAAGCATCTAGTCAGCTAGACCTTGCAATTGAGAAATGGCTCACTTCCTGAACTTGGAGCACAAAAAAGCCTACAGCACCTGGTATTCCCAGGCGGTCTCCCATCCAGGTACTAACGAGGCCCGACACTGCTTAGCTTCCGAGATCAGACGAGATCGGGCGCATTCAGTGTGGTGTGGCCGTAGGCTCTGGTTCTTGTGAGTTTTGTACTTTTAAGCATCTAGTCGGCTAGACCTTGCAGTTTTGAAAGGCAATTGAGAAATGGCTCACTTCCTGAACTTGGAGTACAAAAAAGCCTACAGCACCTGGTATTCCCAGGCGGTCTTCCATCCAGGTACTAACTAGGCCCGACACTGCTTAGCTTCTGAGATCAGACGAGATCAGGCACATTCAGTGTGGTGTGGCCGTAGGCTCTGGGCCTAGTGAGTTTTGTACTTTTAAGCATCTAGTCGGCTAGACCTTGCAGTTTTAAAAGGCAATTGAGAAAGGGCTCACTTCCTGAACTTGGAGCACAAAAAAGCCTACAGCACCTGGTATTCCCAGGCGGTCTCCCATCCAGGTACTAACTAGTAGTGACACTGCTTAACTTCCGAGATCAGTCGAGATCGGGTGCATTCAGTGTGGTGTGGCCGTAGGCTCTAGGAATGCTAAGAATATTACTCTTATGCATTTGCATTTAGTAAGCTAAGCCATGCAGCCACTTGCAACATGATACCACGCTCATCGCTCGATCAGCGCTCGATCAGGCGAGATATATAAGACTGGTGGGCCCATTCAGGACTCCTATGTCTGGTAGGATAACTTTAATTCATCCATCCTGTGTCTGTTGCAGGGAGGTGGAGAGAACAATCAACACAATAATGGTTTTCTTTCATGCCTCTTGAAGGACTCAATATTCTCTGTACTGCATTACATGTGAAAGTCGATTTATTACCCATGAACACACTACCTGTATGCTAATTCTATGTAAAAAGGTAGCTCCAGCCCTCATGATGTTGTCCAACATTTCCGCTATAAAACGGGATACAATTATTTTGGAAACATACCAAATTTGAAAAATAATTGAGAAGTTGCGCAATTACTAATCATGGAGCACAAAAAAAGCCTACAGCACCTGGTATTCCCAGGCAGTCTCCCATCCAGGTACTAACTAGGCCCGACCCTGCTTAGCTTCTGAGATCGGGCGCATTCAGTGTGGTGTGGCCGTAGGCTCTGGGCCTAGTGAGTTTGTACTTTTAAGCATCTAGTCGGCTAGACCTTGCAGTTTTGAAAGGCAATTGTGAAATGGCTCACTTCCTGAACTTGGAGCACAAAAAAGCCTACAGCACCTGGTATTCCCAGGTGGTCTCCCATCCAGGTACTAACTAGGCCCGACACTGCTTAGCTTCCGAGATCAGACGAGATCGGGCGCATTCAGTGTGGTGTGGCCGTAGGCTCTGGGCCTAGTGAGTTTTGTACTTTTAAGCATCTAGTCGGCTAGACCTTGCAGTTTTGAAAGGCAATTGAGAAATGGCTCACTTCCTGAACTTGGAGCACAAAAAAGCCTACAGCACCTGGTATTCCCAGGCGGTCTCCCATCCAGGTACTAACTAGGCCTGACACTGCTTAACTTCCGAGATCAGACGAGATCGGGTGCATTCAGTGTGGTGTGGCCGTAGGCTCTAGGAATGCTAAGAATATTACTCTTATGCATTTGCATTTAGTAAGCTAAGCCATGCAGCCTCTTGCAACATGATACCACGCTCATCGCTCGATCAGGCTCGATCAGGCCAGATATATAAGACTGGTGGGCCCATTCAGGACTCCTATGTCTGGTAGGATAACTTTAATTCATCCATCCTGTGTCTGTTGCAGGGAGGTGGAGAGAACAATCAACACAATAATGGTTTTCTTTCATGCCTCTTGAAGGACTCAATATTCTCTGTACTGCATTACATGTGAAAGTCGATTTATTACCCATGAACACACTACCTGTATGCTAATTCTATGTAAAAAGGTAGCTCCAGCCCTCATGATGTTGTCCAACATTTCCGCTATAAAACGGGATACAATTATTTTGGAAACATACCAAATTTGAAAAATAATTGAGAAGTTGCGCAATTACTAATCATGGAGCACAAAAAAGCCTACAGCACCTGGTATTCCCAGGCAGTCTCCCATCCAGGTACTAACTAGGCCTGACCCTGCTTAGCTTCCGAGATCGGGCGCATTCAGTGTGGTGTGGCCGTAGGCTCTGGGCCTAGTGAGTTTTGTACTTTTAAGCATCTAGTCGGCTAGACCTTGCAGTTTTGAAAGGCAATTGTGAAATGGCTCACTTCCTGAACTTGGAGCACAAAAAAGCCTACAGCACCTGGTATTCCCAGGTGGTCTCCCATCCAGGTACTAACTAGGCCCGACACTGCTTAGCTTCCGAGATCAGACGAGATCGGGCGCAATCAGTGTGGTGTGGCCGTAGGCTCTGGGCCTAGTGAGTTTTGTACTTTTAAGCATCTAGTCAGCTAGACCTTGCAATTTTGAAAGGCAATTGAGAAATGGCTCACTTCCTGAACTTGGAGCACAAAAAAGCCTACAGCACCTGGTATTCCCAGGCGGTCTCCCATCCAGGTACTAACGAGGCCCGACACTGCTTAGCTTCCGAGATCAGACGAGATCGGGCGCATTCAGTGTGGTGTGGCCGTAGGCTCTGGTTCTTGTGAGTTTTGTACTTTTAAGCATCTAGTCGGCTAGACCTTGCAGTTTTGAAAGGCAATTGAGAAATGGCTCACTTCCTGAACTTGGAGTACAAAAAAGCCTACAGCACCTGGTATTCCCAGGCGGTCTTCCATCCAGGTACTAACTAGGCCCGACACTGCTTAGCTTCTGAGATCAGACGAGATCAGGCACATTCAGTGTGGTGTGGCCGTAGGCTCTGGGCCTAGTGAGTTTTGTACTTTTAAGCATCTAGTCGGCTAGACCTTGCAGTTTTAAAAGGCAATTGAGAAAGGGCTCACTTCCTGAACTTGGAGCACAAAAAAGCCTACAGCACCTGGTATTCCCAGGCGGTCTCCCATCCAGGTACTAACTAGTAGTGACACTGCTTAACTTCCGAGATCAGTCGAGATCGGGTGCATTCAGTGTGGTGTGGCCGTAGGCTCTAGGAATGCTAAGAATATTACTCTTATGCATTTGCATTTAGTAAGCTAAGCCATGCAGCCACTTGCAACATGATACCACGCTCATCGCTCGATCAGCGCTCGATCAGGCGAGATATATAAGACTGGTGGGCCCATTCAGGACTCCTATGTCTGGTAGGATAACTTTAATTCATCCATCCTGTGTCTGTTGCAGGGAGGTGGAGAGAACAATCAACACAATAATGGTTTTCTTTCATGCCTCTTGAAGGACTCAATATTCTCTGTACTGCATTACATGTGAAAGTCGATTTATTACCCATGAACACACTACCTGTATGCTAATTCTATGTAAAAAGGTAGCTCCAGCCCTCATGATGTTGTCCAACATTTCCGCTATAAAACGGGATACAATTATTTTGGAAACATACCAAATTTGAAAAATAATTGAGAAGTTGCGCAATTACTAATCATGGAGCACAAAAAAAGCCTACAGCACCTGGTATTCCCAGGCAGTCTCCCATCCAGGTACTAACTAGGCCCGACCCTGCTTAGCTTCTGAGATCGGGCGCATTCAGTGTGGTGTGGCCGTAGGCTCTGGGCCTAGTGAGTTTGTACTTTTAAGCATCTAGTCGGCTAGACCTTGCAGTTTTGAAAGGCAATTGTGAAATGGCTCACTTCCTGAACTTGGAGCACAAAAAAGCCTACAGCACCTGGTATTCCCAGGTGGTCTCCCATCCAGGTACTAACTAGGCCCGACACTGCTTAGCTTCCGAGATCAGACGAGATCGGGCGCATTCAGTGTGGTGTGGCCGTAGGCTCTGGGCCTAGTGAGTTTTGTACTTTTAAGCATCTAGTCGGCTAGACCTTGCAGTTTTGAAAGGCAATTGAGAAATGGCTCACTTCCTGAACTTGGAGCACAAAAAAGCCTACAGCACCTGGTATTCCCAGGCGGTCTCCCATCCAGGTACTAACTAGGCCTGACACTGCTTAACTTCCGAGATCAGACGAGATCGGGTGCATTCAGTGTGGTGTGGCCGTAGGCTCTAGGAATGCTAAGAATATTACTCTTATGCATTTGCATTTAGTAAGCTAAGCCATGCAGCCACTTGCAACATGATACCACGCTCATCGCTCGATCAGGCTCGATCAGGCCAGATATATAAGACTGGTGGGCCCATTCAGGACTCCTATGTCTGGTAGGATAACTTTAATTCATCCATCCTGTGTCTGTTGCAGGGAGGTGGAGAGAACAATCAACACAATAATGGTTTTCTTTCATGCCTCTTGAAGGACTCAATATTCTCTGTACTGCATTACATGTGAAAGTCGATTTATTACCCATGAACACACTACCTGTATGCTAATTCTATGTAAAAAGGTAGCTCCAGCCCTCATGATGTTGTCCAACATTTCCGCTATAAAACGGGATACAATTATTTTGGAAACATACCAAATTTGAAAAATAATTGAGAAGTTGCGCAATTACTAATCATGGAGCACAAAAAAGCCTACAGCACCTGGTATTCCCAGGCAGTCTCCCATCCAGGTACTAACTAGGCCTGACCCTGCTTAGCTTCCGAGATCGGGCGCATTCAGTGTGGTGTGGCCGTAGGCTCTGGGCCTAGTGAGTTTTGTACTTTTAAGCATCTAGTCGGCTAGACCTTGCAGTTTTGAAAGGCAATTGTGAAATGGCTCACTTCCTGAACTTGGAGCACAAAAAAGCCTACAGCACCTGGTATTCCCAGGTGGTCTCCCATCCAGGTACTAACTAGGCCCGACACTGCTTAGCTTCCGAGATCAGACGAGATCGGGCGCAATCAGTGTGGTGTGGCCGTAGGCTCTGGGCCTAGTGAGTTTTGTACTTTTAAGCATCTAGTCAGCTAGACCTTGCAATTGAGAAATGGCTCACTTCCTGAACTTGGAGCACAAAAAAGCCTACAGCACCTGGTATTCCCAGGCGGTCTCCCATCCAGGTACTAACGAGGCCCGACACTGCTTAGCTTCCGAGATCAGACGAGATCGGGCGCATTCAGTGTGGTGTGGCCGTAGGCTCTGGTTCTTGTGAGTTTTGTACTTTTAAGCATCTAGTCGGCTAGACCTTGCAGTTTTGAAAGGCAATTGAGAAATGGCTCACTTCCTGAACTTGGAGTACAAAAAAGCCTACAGCACCTGGTATTCCCAGGCGGTCTTCCATCCAGGTACTAACTAGGCCCGACACTGCTTAGCTTCTGAGATCAGACGAGATCAGGCACATTCAGTGTGGTGTGGCCGTAGGCTCTGGGCCTAGTGAGTTTTGTACTTTTAAGCATCTAGTCGGCTAGACCTTGCAGTTTTAAAAGGCAATTGAGAAAGGGCTCACTTCCTGAACTTGGAGCACAAAAAAGCCTACAGCACCTGGTATTCCCAGGCGGTCTCCCATCCAGGTACTAACTAGTAGTGACACTGCTTAACTTCCGAGATCAGTCGAGATCGGGTGCATTCAGTGTGGTGTGGCCGTAGGCTCTAGGAATGCTAAGAATATTACTCTTATGCATTTGCATTTAGTAAGCTAAGCCATGCAGCCACTTGCAACATGATACCACGCTCATCGCTCGATCAGCGCTCGATCAGGCGAGATATATAAGACTGGTGGGCCCATTCAGGACTCCTATGTCTGGTAGGATAACTTTAATTCATCCATCCTGTGTCTGTTGCAGGGAGGTGGAGAGAACAATCAACACAATAATGGTTTTCTTTCATGCCTCTTGAAGGACTCAATATTCTCTGTACTGCATTACATGTGAAAGTCGATTTATTACCCATGAACACACTACCTGTATGCTAATTCTATGTAAAAAGGTAGCTCCAGCCCTCATGATGTTGTCCAACATTTCCGCTATAAAACGGGATACAATTATTTTGGAAACATACCAAATTTGAAAAATAATTGAGAAGTTGCGCAATTACTAATCATGGAGCACAAAAAAAGCCTACAGCACCTGGTATTCCCAGGCAGTCTCCCATCCAGGTACTAACTAGGCCCGACCCTGCTTAGCTTCTGAGATCGGGCGCATTCAGTGTGGTGTGGCCGTAGGCTCTGGGCCTAGTGAGTTTGTACTTTTAAGCATCTAGTCGGCTAGACCTTGCAGTTTTGAAAGGCAATTGAGAAATGGCTCACTTCCTGAACTTGGAGCACAAAAAAGCCTACAGCACCTGGTATTCCCAGGCGGTCTCCCATCCAGGTACTAACTAGGCCCGACACTGCTTAGCTTCCGAGATCAGACGAGATCGGGCGCATTCAGTGTGGTGTGGCCGTAGGCTCTGGGCCTAGTGAGTTTTGTACTTTTAAGCATCTAGTCGGCTAGACCTTGCAGTTTTGAAAGGCAATTGAGAAATGGCTCACTTCCTGAACTTGGAGCACAAAAAAGCCTACAGCACCTGGTATTCCCAGGCGGTCTCCCATCCAGGTACTAACTAGGCCTGACACTGCTTAACTTCCGAGATCAGACGAGATCGGGTGCATTCAGTGTGGTGTGGCCGTAGGCTCTAGGAATGCTAAGAATATTACTCTTATGCATTTGCATTTAGTAAGCTAAGCCATGCAGCCACTTGCAACATGATACCACGCTCATCGCTCGATCAGGCTCGATCAGGCGAGATATATAAGACTGGTGGGCCCATTCAGGACTCCTATGTCTGGTAGGATAACTTTAATTCATCCATCCTGTGTCTGTTGCAGGGAGGTGGAGAGAACAATCAACACAATAATGGTTTTCTTTCATGCCTCTTGAAGGACTCAATATTCTCTGTACTGCATTACATGTGAAAGTCGATTTATTACCCATGAACACACTACCTGTATGCTAATTCTATGTAAAAAGGTAGCTCCAGCCCTCATGATGTTGTCCAACATTTCCGCTATAAAACGGGATACAATTATTTTGGAAACATACCAAATTTGAAAAATAATTGAGAAGTTGCGCAATTACTAATCATGGAGCACAAAAAAGCCTACAGCACCTGGTATTCCCAGGCAGTCTCCCATCCAGGTACTAACTAGGCCTGACCCTGCTTAGCTTCCGAGATCGGGCACATTCAGTGTGGTGTGGCCGTAGGCTCTGGGCCTAGTGAGTTTTGTACTTTTAAGCATCTAGTCGGCTAGACCTTGCAGTTTTGAAAGGCAATTGTGAAATGGCTCACTTCCTGAACTTGGAGCACAAAAAAGCCTACAGCACCTGGTATTCCCAGGTGGTCTCCCATCCAGGTACTAACTAGGCCCGACACTGCTTAGCTTCCGAGATCAGACGAGATCGGGCGCAATCAGTGTGGTGTGGCCGTAGGCTCTGGGCCTAGTGAGTTTTGTACTTTTAAGCATCTAGTCAGCTAGACCTTGCAGTTTTGAAAGGCAATTGAGAAATGGCTCACTTCCTGAACTTGGAGCACAAAAAAGCCTACAGCACCTGGTATTCCCAGGCGGTCTCCCACCCAGGTACTAACGAGGCCCGACACTGCTTAGCTTCCGAGATCAGACGAGATCGGGCGCATTCAGTGTGGTGTGGCCGTAGGCTCTGGTTCTTGTGAGTTTTGTACTTTTAGGCATCTAGTCGGCTAGACCTTGCAGTTTTGAAAGGCAATTGAGAAATGGCTCACTTCCTGAACTTGGAGTACAAAAAAGCCTACAGCACCTGGTATTCCCAGGCGGTCTTCCATCCAGGTACTAACTAGGCCCGACACTGCTTAGCTTCTGAGATCAGACGAGATCAGGCACATTCAGTGTGGTGTGGCCGTAGGCTCTGGGCCTAGTGAGTTTTGTACTTTTAAGCATCTAGTCGGCTAGACCTTGCAGTTTTAAAAGGCAATTGAGAAAGGGCTCACTTCCTGAACTTGGAGCACAAAAAAGCCTACAGCACCTGGTATTCCCAGGCGGTCTCCCATCCAGGTACTAACTAGGCCTGACACTGCTTAACTTCCGAGATCAGTCGAGATCGGGTGCATTCAGTGTGGTGTGGCCGTAGGCTCTAGGAATGCTAAGAATATTACTCTTATGCATTTGCATTTAGTAAGCTAAGCCATGCAGCCACTTGCAACATGATACCACGCTCATCGCTCGATCAGGCTCGATCAGGCGAGATATATAAGACTGGTGGGCCCATTCAGGACTCCTATGTCTGGTAGGATAACTTTAATTCATCCATCCTGTGTCTGTTGCAGGGAGGTGGAGAGAACAATCAACACAATAATGGTTTTCTTTCATGCCTCTTGAAGGACTCAATATTCTCTGTACTGCATTACATGTGAAAGTCGATTTATTACCCATGAACACACTACCTGTATGCTAATTCTATGTAAAAAGGTAGCTCCAGCCCTCATGATGTTGTCCAACATTTCCGCTATAAAACGGGATACAATTATTTTGGAAACATACCAAATTTGAAAAATAATTGAGAAGTTGCGCAATTACTAATCATGGAGCACAAAAAAGCCTACAGCACCTGGTATTCCCAGGCAGTCTCCCATCCAGGTACTAACTAGGCCTGACCCTGCTTAGCTTCCGAGATCGGGCGCATTCAGTGTGGTGTGGCCGTAGGCTCTGGGCCTAGTGAGTTTTGTACTTTTAAGCATCTAGTCGGCTAGACCTTGCAGTTTTGAAAGGCAATTGTGAAATGGCTCACTTCCTGAACTTGGAGCACAAAAAAGCCTACAGCACCTGGTATTCCCAGGTGGTCTCCCATCCAGGTACTAACTAGGCCCGACACTGCTTAGCTTCCTCGGGCGCAATCAGTGTGGTGTGGCCGTAGGCTCTGGGCCTAGTGAGTTTTGTACTTTTAAGCATCTAGTCAGCTAGACCTTGCAATTTTGAAAGGCAATTGAGAAATGGCTCACTTCCTGAACTTGGAGCACAAAAAAGCCTACAGCACCTGGTATTCCCAGGCGGTCTCCCATCCAGGTACTAACGAGGCCCGACACTGCTTAGCTTCCGAGATCAGACGAGATCGGGCGCATTCAGTGTGGTGTGGCCGTAGGCTCTGGTTCTTGTGAGTTTTGTACTTTTAAGCATCTAGTCGGCTAGACCTTGCAGTTTTGAAAGGCAATTGAGAAATGGCTCACTTCCTGAACTTGGAGTACAAAAAAGCCTACAGCACCTGGTATTCCCAGGCGGTCTTCCATCCAGGTACTAACTAGGCCCGACACTGCTTAGCTTCTGAGATCAGACGAGATCAGGCACATTCAGTGTGGTGTGGCCGTAGGCTCTGGGCCTAGTGAGTTTTGTACTTTTAAGCATCTAGTCGGCTAGACCTTGCAGTTTTAAAAGGCAATTGAGAAAGGGCTCACTTCCTGAACTTGGAGCACAAAAAAGCCTACAGCACCTGGTATTCCCAGGCGGTCTCCCATCCAGGTACTAACTAGGCCTGACACTGCTTAACTTCCGAGATCAGTCAAGATCGGGTGCATTCAGTGTGGTGTGGCCGTAGGCTCTAGGAATGCTAAGAATATTACTCTTATGCATTTGCATTTAGTAAGCTAAGCCATGCAGCCACTTGCAACATGATACCACGCTCATCGCTCGATCAGCGCTCGATCAGGCGAGATATATAAGACTGGTGGGCCCATTCAGGACTCCTATGTCTGGTAGGATAACTTTAATTCATCCATCCTGTGTCTGTTGCAGGGAGGTGGAGAGAACAATCAACACAATAATGGTTTTCTTTCATGCCTCTTGAAGGACTCAATATTCTCTGTACTGCATTACATGTGAAAGTCGATTTATTACCCATGAACACACTACCTGTATGCTAATTCTATGTAAAAAGGTAGCTCCAGCCCTCATGATGTTGTCCAACATTTCCGCTATAAAACGGGATACAATTATTTTGGAAACATACCAAATTTGAAAAATAATTGAGAAGTTGCGCAATTACTAATCATGGAGCACAAAAAAAGCCTACAGCACCTGGTATTCCCAGGCAGTCTCCCATCCAGGTACTAACTAGGCCTGACACTGCTTAACTTCCGAGATCAGACGAGATCGGGTGCATTCAGTGTGGTGTGGCCGTAGGCTCTAGGAATGCTAAGAATATTACTCTTATGCATTTGCATTTAGTAAGCTAAGCCATGCAGCCACTTGCAACATGATACCACGCTCATCGCTCATCGCTCGATCAGGCTCGATCAGGCGAGATATATAAGACTGGTGGGCCCATTCAGGACTCCTATGTCTGGTAGGATAACTTTAATTCATCCATCCTGTGTCTGTTGCAGGGAGGTGGAGAGAACAATCAACACAATAATGGTTTTCTTTCATGCCTCTTGAAGGACTCAATATTCTCTGTACTGCATTACATGTGAAAGTCGATTTATTACCCATGAACACACTACCTGTATGCTAATTCTATGTAAAAAGGTAGCTCCAGCCCTCATGATGTTGTCCAACATTTCCGCTATAAAACGGGATACAATTATTTTGGAAACATACCAAATTTGAAAAATAATTGAGAAGTTGCGCAATTACTAATCATGGAGCACAAAAAAGCCTACAGCACCTGGTATTCCCAGGCAGTCTCCCATCCAGGTACTAACTAGGCCTGACCCCGCTTAGCTTCCGAGATCGGGCGCATTCAGTGTGGTGTGGCCGTAGGCTCTGGGCCTAGTGAGTTTTGTACTTTTAAGCATCTAGTCGGCTAGACCTTGCAGTTTTGAAAGGCAATTGTGAAATGGCTCACTTCCTGAACTTGGAGCACAAAAAAGCTTACAGCACCTGGTATTCCCAGGTGGTCTCCCATCCAGGTACTAACTAGGCCCGACACTGCTTAGCTTCCGAGATCAGACGAGATCGGGCGCAATCAGTGTGGTGTGGCCGTAGGCTCTGGGCCTAGTGAGTTTTGTACTTTTAAGCATCTAGTCAGCTAGACCTTGCAATTGAGAAATGGCTCACTTCCTGAACTTGGAGCACAAAAAAGCCTACAGCACCTGGTATTCCCAGGCGGTCTCCCATCCAGGTACTAACGAGGCCCGACACTGCTTAGCTTCCGAGATCAGACGAGATCGGGCGCATTCAGTGTGGTGTGGCCGTAGGCTCTGGTTCTTGTGAGTTTTGTACTTTTAAGCATCTAGTCGGCTAGACCTTGCAGTTTTGAAAGGCAATTGAGAAATGGCTCACTTCCTGAACTTGGAGTACAAAAAAGCCTACAGCACCTGGTATTCCCAGGCGGTCTTCCATCCAGGTACTAACTAGGCCCGACACTGCTTAGCTTCTGAGATCAGACGAGATCAGGCACATTCAGTGTGGTGTGGCCGTAGGCTCTGGGCCTAGTGAGTTTTGTACTTTTAAGCATCTAGTCGGCTAGACCTTGCAGTTTTAAAAGGCAATTGAGAAAGGGCTCACTTCCTGAACTTGGAGCACAAAAAAGCCTACAGCACCTGGTATTCCCAGGCGGTCTCCCATCCAGGTACTAACTAGGCCTGACACTGCTTAACTTCCGAGATCAGTCGAGATCGGGTGCATTCAGTGTGGTGTGGCCGTAGGCTCTAGGAATGCTAAGAATATTACTCTTATGCATTTGCATTTAGTAAGGTAAGCCATGCAGCCACTTGCAACATGATACCACGCTCATCGCTCGATCAGGCTCGATCAGGCGAGATATATAAGACTGGTGGGCCCATTCAGGACTCCTATGTCTGGTAGGATAACTTTAATTCATCCATCCTGTGTCTGTTGCAGGGAGGTGGAGAGAACAATCAACACAATAATGGTTTTCTTTCATGCCTCTTGAAGGACTCAATATTCTCTGTACTGCATTACATGTGAAAGTCGATTTATTACCCATGAACACACTACCTGTATGCTAATTCTATGTAAAAAGGTAGCTCCAGCCCTCATGATGTTGTCCAACATTTCCGCTATAAAACGGGATACAATTATTTTGGAAACATACCAAATTTGAAAAATAATTGAGAAGTTGCGCAATTACTAATCATGGAGCACAAAAAAGCCTACAGCACCTGGTATTCCCAGGCAGTCTCCCATCCAGGTACTAACTAGGCCTGACCCTGCTTAGCTTCCGAGATCGGGCGCATTCAGTGTGGTGTGGCCGTAGGCTCTGGGCCTAGTGAGTTTTGTACTTTTAAGCATCTAGTCGGCTAGACCTTGCAGTTTTGAAAGGCAATTGTGAAATGGCTCACTTCCTGAACTTGGAGCACAAAAAAGCCTACAGCACCTGGTATTCCCAGGTGGTCTCCCATCCAGGTACTAACTAGGCCCGACACTACTTAGCTTCCGAGATCAGACGAGATCGGGCGCAATCAGTGTGGTGTGGCCGTAGGCTCTGGGCCTAGTGAGTTTTGTACTTTTAAGCATCTAGTCAGCTAGACCTTGCAATTTTGAAAGGCAATTGAGAAATGGCTCACTTCCTGAACTTGAAGCACAAAAAAGCCTACAGCACCTGGTATTCCCAGGCGGTCTCCCATCCAGGTACTAACGAGGCCCGACACTGCTTAGCTTCCGAGATCAGACGAGATCGGGCGCATTCAGTGTGGTGTGGCCGTAGGCTCTGGTTCTTGTGAGTTTTGTACTTTTAAGCATCTAGTCGGCTAGACCTTGCAGTTTTGAAAGGCAATTGAGAAATGGCTCACTTCCTGAACTTGGAGTACAAAAAAGCCTACAGCACCTGGTATTCCCAGGCGGTCTTCCATCCAGGTACTAACTAGGCCCGACACTGCTTAGCTTCTGAGATCAGACGAGATCAGGCACATTCAGTGTGGTGTGGCCGTAGGCTCTGGGCCTAGTGAGTTTTGTACTTTTAAGCATCTAGTCGGCTAGACCTTGCAGTTTTAAAAGGCAATTGAGAAAGGGCTCACTTCCTGAACTTGGAGCACAAAAAAGCCTACAGCACCTGGTATTCCCAGGCGGTCTCCCATCCAGGTACTAACTAGGCCTGACACTGCTTAACTTCCGAGATCAGTCGAGATCGGGTGCATTCAGTGTGGTGTGGCCGTAGGCTCTAGGAATGCTAAGAATATTACTCTTATGCATTTGCATTTAGTAAGCTAAGCCATGCAGCCACTTGCAACATGATACCACGCTCATCGCTCGATCAGCGCTCGATCAGGCGAGATATATAAGACTGGTGGGCCCATTCAGGACTCCTATGTCTGGTAGGATAACTTTAATTCATCCATCCTGTGTCTGTTGCAGGGAGGTGGAGAGAACAATCAACACAATAATGGTTTTCTTTCATGCCTCTTGAAGGACTCAATATTCTCTGTACTGCATTACATGTGAAAGTCGATTTATTACCCATGAACACACTACCTGTATGCTAATTCTATGTAAAAAGGTAGCTCCAGCCCTCATGATGTTGTCCAACATTTCCGCTATAAAACGGGATACAATTATTTTGGAAACATACCAAATTTGAAAAATAATTGAGAAGTTGCGCAATTACTAATCATGGAGCACAAAAAAAGCCTACAGCACCTGGTATTCCCAGGCAGTCTCCCATCCAGGTACTAACTAGGCCCGACCCTGCTTAGCTTCCGAGATCGGGCGCATTCAGTGTGGTGTGGCCGTAGGCTCTGGGCCTAGTGAGTTTGTACTTTTAAGCATCTAGTCGGCTAGACCTTGCAGTTTTGAAAGGCAATTGTGAAATGGCTCACTTCCTGAACTTGGAGCACAAAAAAGCCTACAGCACCTGGTATTCCCAGGTGGTCTCCCATCCAGGTACTAACTAGGCCCGACACTGCTTAGCTTCCGAGATCAGACGAGATCGGGCGCATTCAGTGTGGTGTGGCCGTAGGCTCTGGGCCTAGTGAGTTTTGTACTTTTAAGCATCTAGTCGGCTAGACCTTGCAGTTTTGAATGGCAATTGAGAAATGGCTCACTTCCTGAACTTGGAGCACAAAAAAGCCTACAGCACCTGGTATTCCCAGGCGGTCTCCCATCCAGGTACTAACTAGGCCTGACACTGCTTAACTTCCGAGATCAGACGAGATCGGGTGCATTCAGTGTGGTGTGGCCGTAGGCTCTAGGAATGCTAAGAATATTACTCTTATGCATTTGCATTTAGTAAGCTAAGCCATGCAGCCACTTGCAACATGATACCACGCTCATCGCTCGATCAGGCTCGATCAGGCGAGATATATAAGACTGGTGGGCCCATTCAGGACTCCTATGTCTGGTAGGATAACTTTAATTCATCCATCCTGTGTCTGTTGCAGGGAGGTGGAGAGAACAATCAACACAATAATGGTTTTCTTTCATGCCTCTTGAAGGACTCAATATTCTCTGTACTGCATTACATGTGAAAGTCGATTTATTACCCATGAACACACTACCTGTATGATAATTCTATGTAAAAAGGTAGCTCCAGCCCTCATGATGTTGTCCAACATTTCCGCTATAAAACGGGATACAATTATTTTGGAAACATACCAAATTTGAAAAATAATTGAGAAGTTGCGCAATTACTAATCATGGAGCACAAAAAAGCCTACAGCACCTGGTATTCCCAGGCAGTCTCCCATCCAGGTACTAACTAGGCCTGACCCTGCTTAGCTTCCGAGATCGGGCACATTCAGTGTGGTGTGGCCGTAGGCTCTGGGCCTAGTGAGTTTTGTACTTTTAAGCATCTAGTCGGCTAGACCTTGCAGTTTTGAAAGGCAATTGTGAAATGGCTCACTTCCTGAACTTGGAGCACAAAAAAGCCTACAGCACCTGGTATTCCCAGGTGGTCTCCCATCCAGGTACTAACTAGGCCCGACACTGCTTAGCTTCCGAGATCAGACGAGATCGGGCGCAATCAGTGTGGTGTGGCCGTAGGCTCTGGGCCTAGTGAGTTTTGTACTTTTAAGCATCTAGTCAGCTAGACCTTGCAGTTTTGAAAGGCAATTGAGAAATGGCTCACTTCCTGAACTTGGAGCACAAAAAAGCCTACAGCACCTGGTATTCCCAGGCGGTCTCCCACCCAGGTACTAACGAGGCCCGACACTGCTTAGCTTCCGAGATCAGACGAGATCGGGCGCATTCAGTGTGGTGTGGCCGTAGGCTCTGGTTCTTGTGAGTTTTGTACTTTTAGGCATCTAGTCGGCTAGACCTTGCAGTTTTGAAAGGCAATTGAGAAATGGCTCACTTCCTGAACTTGGAGTACAAAAAAGCCTACAGCACCTGGTATTCCCTGGCGGTCTTCCATCCAGGTACTAACTAGGCCCGACACTGCTTAGCTTCTGAGATCAGACGAGATCAGGCACATTCAGTGTGGTGTGGCCGTAGGCTCTGGGCCTAGTGAGTTTTGTACTTTTAAGCATCTAGTCGGCTAGACCTTGCAGTTTTAAAAGGCAATTGAGAAAGGGCTCACTTCCTGAACTTGGAGCACAAAAAAGCCTACAGCACCTGGTATTCCCAGGCGGTCTCCCATCCAGGTACTAACTAGGCCTGACACTGCTTAACTTCCGAGATCAGTCGAGATCGGGTGCATTCAGTGTGGTGTGGCCGTAGGCTCTAGGAATGCTAAGAATATTACTCTTATGCATTTGCATTTAGTAAGCTAAGCCATGCAGCCACTTGCAACATGATACCACGCTCATCGCTCGATCAGGCTCGATCAGGCGAGATATATAAGACTGGTGGGCCCATTCAGGACTCCTATGTCTGGTAGGATAACTTTAATTCATCCATCCTGTGTCTGTTGCAGGGAGGTGGAGAGAACAATCAACACAATAATGGTTTTCTTTCATGCCTCTTGAAGGACTCAATATTCTCTGTACTGCATTACATGTGAAAGTCGATTTATTACCCATGAACACACTACCTGTATGCTAATTCTATGTAAAAAGGTAGCTCCAGCCCTCATGATGTTGTCCAACATTTCCGCTATAAAACGGGATACAATTATTTTGGAAACATACCAAATTTGAAAAATAATTGAGAAGTTGCGCAATTACTAATCATGGAGCACAAAAAAAGCCTACAGCACCTGGTATTCCCAGGCAGTCTCCCATCCAGGTACTAACTAGGCCTGACACTGCTTAACTTCCGAGATCAGATGAGATCGGGTGCATTCAGTGTGGTGTGGCCGTAGGCTCTAGGAATGCTAAGAATATTACTCTTATGCATTTGCATTTAGTAAGCTAAGCCATGCAGCCACTTGCAACATGATACCACGCTCATCGCTCGATCAGGCTCGATCAGGCGAGATATATAAGACTGGTGGGCCCATTCAGGACTCCTATGTCTGGTAGGATAACTTTAATTCATCCATCCTGTGTCTGTTGCAGGGAGGTGGAGAGAACAATCAACACAATAATGGTTTTCTTTCATGCCTCTTGAAGGACTCAATATTCTCTGTACTGCATTACATGTGAAAGTCGATTTATTACCCATGAACACACTACCTGTATGCTAATTCTATGTAAAAAGGTAGCTCCAGCCCTCATGATGTTGTCCAACATTTCCGCTATAAAACGGGATACAATTATTTTGGAAACATACCAAATTTGAAAAATAATTGAGAAGTTGCGCAATTACTAATCATGGAGCACAAAAAAAGCCTACAGCACCTGGTATTCCCAGGCAGTCTCCCATCCAGGTACTAACTAGGCCCGACCCTGCTTAGCTTCCGAGATCGGGCGCATTCAGTGTGGTGTGGCCGTAGGCTCTGGGCCTAGTGAGTTTGTACTTTTAAGCATCTAGTCGGCTAGACCTTGCAGTTTTGAAAGGCAATTGTGAAATGGCTCACTTCCTGAACTTGGAGCACAAAAAAGCCTACAGCACCTGGTATTCCCAGGTGGTCTCCCATCCAGGTACTAACTAGGCCCGACACTGCTTAGCTTCCGAGATCAGACGAGATCGGGCGCATTCAGTGTGGTGTGGCCGTAGGCTCTGGGCCTAGTGAGTTTTGTACTTTTAAGCATCTAGTCGGCTAGACCTTGCAGTTTTAAAAGGCAATTGAGAAAGGGCTCACTTCCTGAACTTGGAGCACAAAAAAGCCTACAGCACCTGGTATTCCCAGGCGGTCTCCCATCCAGGTACTAACTAGGCCTGACACTGCTTAACTTCCGAGATCAGTCGAGATCGGGTGCATTCAGTGTGGTGTGGCCGTAGGCTCTAGGAATGCTAAGAATATTACTCTTATGCATTTGCATTTAGTAAGCTAAGCCATGCAGCCACTTGCAACATGATACCACGCTCATCGCTCGATCAGGCTCGATCAGGCGAGATATATAAGACTGGTGGGCCCATTCAGGACTCCTATGTCTGGTAGGATAACTTTAATTCATCCATCCTGTGTCTGTTGCAGGGAGGTGGAGAGAACAATCAACACAATAATGGTTTTCTTTCATGCCTCTTGAAGGACTCAATATTCTCTGTACTGCATTACATGTGAAAGTCGATTTATTACCCATGAACACACTACCTGTATGCTAATTCTATGTAAAAAGGTAGCTCCAGCCCTCATGATGTTGTCCAACATTTCCGCTATAAAACGGGATAGAATTATTTTGGAAACATACCAAATTTGAAAAATAATTGAGAAGTTGCGCAATTACTAATCATGGAGCACAAAAAAAGCCTACAGCACCTGGTATTCCCAGGCAGTCTCCCATCCAGGTACTAACTAGGCCTGACACTGCTTAACTTCCGAGATCAGACGAGATCGGGTGCATTCAGTGTGGTGTGGCCGTAGGCTCTAGGAATGCTAAGAATATTACTCTTATGCATTTGCATTTAGTAAGCTAAGCCATGCAGCCACTTGCAACATGATACCACGCTCATCGCTCGATCAGGCTCGATCAGGCGAGATATATAAGACTGGTGGGCCCATTCAGGACTCCTATGTCTGGTAGGATAACTTTAATTCATCCATCCTGTGTCTGTTGCAGGGAGGTGGAGAGAACAATCAACACAATAATGGTTTTCTTTCATGCCTCTTGAAGGACTCAATATTTTCTGTACTGCATTACATGTGAAAGTCGATTTATTACCCATGAACACACTACCTGTATGCTAATTCTATGTAAAAAGGTAGCTCCAGCCCTCATGATGTTGTCCAACATTTCCGCTATAAAACGGGATACAATTATTTTGGAAACATACCAAATTTGAAAAATAATTGAGAAGTTGCGCAATTACTAATCATGGAGCACAAAAAAAGCCTACAGCACCTGGTATTCCCAGGCAGTCTCCCATCCAGGTACTAACTAGGCCCGACCCTGCTTAGCTTCCGAGATCGGGCGCATTCAGTGTGGTGTGGCCGTAGGCTCTGGGCCTAGTGAGTTTGTACTTTTAAGCATCTAGTCGGCTAGACCTTGCAGTTTTGAAAGGCAATTGTGAAATGGCTCACTTCCTGAACTTGGAGCACAAAAAAGCCTACAGCACCTGGTATTCCCAGGTGGTCTCCCATCCAGGTACTAACTAGGCCCGACACTGCTTAGCTTCCGAGATCAGACGAGATCGGGCGCATTCAGTGTGGTGTGGCCGTAGGCTCTGGGCCTAGTGAGTTTTGTACTTTTAAGCATCTAGTCGGCTAGACCTTGCAGTTTTGAAAGGCAATTGAGAAATGGCTCACTTCCTGAACTTGGAGCACAAAAAAGCCTACAGCACCTGGTATTCCCAGGCGGTCTCCCATCCAGGTACTAACTAGGCCTGACACTGCTTAACTTCCGAGATCAGACGAGATCGGGTGCATTCAGTGTGGTGTGGCCGTAGGCTCTAGGAATGCTAAGAATATTACTCTTATGCATTTGCATTTAGTAAGCTAAGCCATGCAGCCACTTGCAACATGATACCACGCTCATCGCTCGATCAGGCTCGATCAGGCGAGATATATAAGACTGGTGGGCCCATTCAGGACTCCTATGTCTGGTAGGATAACTTTAATTCATCCATCCTGTGTCTGTTGCAGGGAGGTGGAGAGAACAATCAACACAATAATGGTTTTCTTTCATGCCTCTTGAAGGACTCAATATTTTCTGTACTGCATTACATGTGAAAGTCGATTTATTACCCATGAACACACTACCTGTATGCTAATTCTATGTAAAAAGGTAGCTCCAGCCCTCATGATGTTGTCCAACATTTCCGCTATAAAACGGGATACAATTATTTTGGAAACATACCAAATTTGAAAAATAATTGAGAAGTTGCGCAATTACTAATCATGGAGCACAAAAAAAGCCTACAGCACCTGGTATTCCCAGGCAGTCTCCCATCCAGGTACTAACTAGGCCCGACCCTGCTTAGCTTCCGAGATCGGGCGCATTCAGTGTGGTGTGGCCGTAGGCTCTGGGCCTAGTGAGTTTGTACTTTTAAGCATCTAGTCGGCTAGACCTTGCAGTTTTGAAAGGCAATTGTGAAATGGCTCACTTCCTGAACTTGGAGCACAAAAAAGCCTACAGCACCTGGTATTCCCAGGTGGTCTCCCATCCAGGTACTAACTAGGCCCGACACTGCTTAGCTTCCGAGATCAGACGCATTCAGTGTGGTGTGGCGGTAGGCTCTGGGCCTAGTGAGTTTTGTACTTTTAAGCATCTAGTCGGCTAGACCTTGCAGTTTTGAAAGGCAATTGAGAAATGGCTCACTTCCTGAACTTGGAGCACAAAAAAGCCTACAGCACCTGGTATTCCCAGGCGGTCTCCCATCCAGGTACTAACTAGGCCTGACACTGCTTAACTTCCGAGATCAGACGAGATCGGGTGCATTCAGTGTGGTGTGGCCGTAGGCTCTAGGAATGCTAAGAATATTACTCTTATGCATTTGCATTTAGTAAGCTAAGCCATGCAGCCACTTGCAACATGATACCACGCTCATCGCTCGATCAGGCTCGATCAGGCGAGATATATAAGACTGGTGGGCCCATTCAGGACTCCTATGTCTGGTAGGATAACTTTAATTCATCCATCCTGTGTCTGTTGCAGGGAGGTGGAGAGAACAATCAACACAATAATGGTTTTCTTTCATGCCTCTTGAAGGACTCAATATTCTCTGTACTGCATTACATGTGAAAGTCGATTTATTACCCATGAACACACTACCTGTATGCTAATTCTATGTAAAAAGGTAGCTCCAGCCCTCATGATGTTGTCCAACATTTCCGCTATAAAACGGGATACAATTATTTTGGAAACATACCAAATTTGAAAAATAATTGAGAAGTTGCGCAATTACTAATCATGGAGCACAAAAAAGCCTACAGCACCTGGTATTCCCAGGCAGTCTCCCATCCAGGTACTAACTAGGCCTGACCCTGCTTAGCTTCCGAGATCGGGCACATTCAGTGTGGTGTGGCCGTAGGCTCTGGGCCTAGTGAGTTTTGTACTTTTAAGCATCTAGTCGGCTAGACCTTGCAGTTTTGAAAGGCAATTGTGAAATGGCTCACTTCCTGAACTTGGACACAAAAAAGCCTACAGCACCTGGTATTCCCAGGTGGTCTCCCATCCAGGTACTAACTAGGCCCGACACTGCTTAGCTTCCGAGATCAGACAAGATCGGGCGCAATCAGTGTGGTGTGGCCGTAGGCTCTGGGCCTAGTGAGTTTTGTACTTTTAAGCATCTAGTCAGCTAGACCTTGCAGTTTTGAAAGGCAATTGAGAAATGGCTCACTTCCTGAACTTGGAGCACAAAAAAGCCTACAGCACCTGGTATTCCCAGGCGGTCTCCCATCCAGGTACTAACGAGGCCCGACACTGCTTAGCTTCCGAGATCAGACGAGATCGGGCGCATTCAGTGTGGTGTGGCCGTAGGCTCTGGTTCTTGTGAGTTTTGTACTTTTAAGCATCTAGTCGGCTAGACCTTGCAGTTTTGAAAGGCAATTGAGAAATGGCTCACTTCCTGAACTTGGAGTACAAAAAAGCCTACAGCACCTGGTATTCCCAGGCGGTCTTCCATCCAGGTACTAACTAGGCCCGACACTGCTTAGCTTCTGAGATCAGACGAGATCAGGCACATTCAGTGTGGTGTGGCCGTAGGCTCTGGGCCTAGTGAGTTTTGTACTTTTAAGCATCTAGTCGGCTAGACCTTGCAGTTTTAAAAGGCAATTGAGAAAGGGCTCACTTCCTGAACTTGGAGCACAAAAAAGCCTACAGCACCTGGTATTCCCAGGCGGTCTCCCATCCAGGTACTAACTAGGCCTGACACTGCTTAACTTCCGAGATCAGTCAAGATCGGGTGCATTCAGTGTGGTGTGGCCGTAGGCTCTAGGAATGCTAAGAATATTACTCTTATGCATTTGCATTTAGTAAGCTAAGCCATGCAGCCACTTGCAACATGATACCACGCTCATCGCTCGATCAGGCTCGATCAGGCGAGATATATAAGACTGGTGGGCCCATTCAGGACTCCTATGTCTGGTAGGATAACTTTAATTCATCCATCCTGTGTCTGTTGCAGGGAGGTGGAGAGAACAATCAACACAATAATGGTTTTCTTTCATGCCTCTTGAAGGACTCAATATTCTCTGTACTGCATTACATGTGAAAGTCGATTTATTACCCATGAACACACTACCTGTATGCTAATTCTATGTAAAAAGGTAGCTCCAGCCCTCATGATGTTGTCCAACATTTCCGCTATAAAACGGGATACAATTATTTTGGAAACATACCAAATTTGAAAAATAATTGAGAAGTTGCGCAATTACTAATCATGGAGCACAAAAAAAGCCTACAGCACCTGGTATTCCCAGGCAGTCTCCCATCCAGGTACTAACTAGGCCCGACCCTGCTTAGCTTCCGAGATCGGGCGCATTCAGTGTGGTGTGGCCGTAGGCTCTGGGCCTAGTGAGTTTGTACTTTTAAGCATCTAGTCGGCTAGACCTTGCAGTTTTGAAAGGCAATTGTGAAATGGCTCACTTCCTGAACTTGGAGCACAAAAAAGCCTACAGCACCTGGTATTCCCAGGTGGTCTCCCATCCAGGTACTAACTAGGCCCGACACTGCTTAGCTTCCGAGATCAGACGAGATCGGGCGCATTCAGTGTGGTGTGGCCGTAGGCTCTGGGCCTAGTGAGTTTTGTACTTTTAAGCATCTAGTCGGCTAGACCTTGCAGTTTTAAAAGGCAATTGAGAAAGGGCTCACTTCCTGAACTTGGAGCACAAAAAAGCCTACAGCACCTGGTATTCCCAGGCGGTCTCCCATCCAGGTACTAACTAGGCCTGACACTGCTTAACTTCCGAGATCAGTCGAGATCGGGTGCATTCAGTGTGGTGTGGCCGTAGGCTCTAGGAATGCTAAGAATATTACTCTTATGCATTTGCATTTAGTAAGCTAAGCCATGCAGCCACTTGCAACATGATACCACGCTCATCGCTCGATCAGGCTCGATCAGGCGAGATATATAAGACTGGTGGGCCCATTCAGGACTCCTATGTCTGGTAGGATAACTTTAATTCATCCATCCTGTGTCTGTTGCAGGGAGGTGGAGAGAACAATCAACACAATAATGGTTTTCTTTCATGCCTCTTGAAGGACTCAATATTCTCTGTACTGCATTACATGTGAAAGTCGATTTATTACCCATGAACACACTACCTGTATGCTAATTCTATGTAAAAAGGTAGCTCCAGCCCTCATGATGTTGTCCAACATTTCCGCTATAAAACGGGATAGAATTATTTTGGAAACATACCAAATTTGAAAAATAATTGAGAAGTTGCGCAATTACTAATCATGGAGCACAAAAAAAGCCTACAGCACCTGGTATTCCCAGGCAGTCTCCCATCCAGGTACTAACTAGGCCTGACACTGCTTAACTTCCGAGATCAGACGAGATCGGGTGCATTCAGTGTGGTGTGGCCGTAGGCTCTAGGAATGCTAAGAATATTACTCTTATGCATTTGCATTTAGTAAGCTAAGCCATGCAGCCACTTGCAACATGATACCACGCTCATCGCTCGATCAGGCTCGATCAGGCGAGATATATAAGACTGGTGGGCCCATTCAGGACTCCTATGTCTGGTAGGATAACTTTAATTCATCCATCCTGTGTCTGTTGCAGGGAGGTGGAGAGAACAATCAACACAATAATGGTTTTCTTTCATGCCTCTTGAAGGACTCAATATTTTCTGTACTGCATTACATGTGAAAGTCGATTTATTACCCATGAACACACTACCTGTATGCTAATTCTATGTAAAAAGGTAGCTCCAGCCCTCATGATGTTGTCCAACATTTCCGCTATAAAACGGGATACAATTATTTTGGAAACATACCAAATTTGAAAAATAATTGAGAAGTTGCGCAATTACTAATCATGGAGCACAAAAAAAGCCTACAGCACCTGGTATTCCCAGGCAGTCTCCCATCCAGGTACTAACTAGGCCCGACCCTGCTTAGCTTCCGAGATCGGGCGCATTCAGTGTGGTGTGGCCGTAGGCTCTGGGCCTAGTGAGTTTGTACTTTTAAGCATCTAGTCGGCTAGACCTTGCAGTTTTGAAAGGCAATTGTGAAATGGCTCACTTCCTGAACTTGGAGCACAAAAAAGCCTACAGCACCTGGTATTCCCAGGTGGTCTCCCATCCAGGTACTAACTAGGCCCGACACTGCTTAGCTTCCGAGATCAGACGAGATCGGGCGCATTCAGTGTGGTGTGGCCGTAGGCTCTGGGCCTAGTGAGTTTTGTACTTTTAAGCATCTAGTCGGCTAGACCTTGCAGTTTTGAAAGGCAATTGAGAAATGGCTCACTTCCTGAACTTGGAGCACAAAAAAGCCTACAGCACCTGGTATTCCCAGGCGGTCTCCCATCCAGGTACTAACTAGGCCTGACACTGCTTAACTTCCGAGATCAGACGAGATCGGGTGCATTCAGTGTGGTGTGGCCGTAGGCTCTAGGAATGCTAAGAATATTACTCTTATGCATTTGCATTTAGTAAGCTAAGCCATGCAGCCACTTGCAACATGATACCACGCTCATCGCTCGATCAGGCTCGATCAGGCGAGATATATAAGACTGGTGGGCCCATTCAGGACTCCTATGTCTGGTAGGATAACTTTAATTCATCCATCCTGTGTCTGTTGCAGGGAGGTGGAGAGAACAATCAACACAATAATGGTTTTCTTTCATGCCTCTTGAAGGACTCAATATTTTCTGTACTGCATTACATGTGAAAGTCGATTTATTACCCATGAACACACTACCTGTATGCTAATTCTATGTTAAAAGGTAGCTCCAGCCCTCATGATGTTGTCCAACATTTCCGCTATAAAACGGGATACAATTATTTTGGAAACATACCAAATTTGAAAAATAATTGAGAAGTTGCGCAATTACTAATCATGGAGCACAAAAAAAGCCTACAGCACCTGGTATTCCCAGGCAGTCTCCCATCCAGGTACTAACTAGGCCCGACCCTGCTTAGCTTCCGAGATCGGGTGCATTCAGTGTGGTGTGGCCGTAGGCTCTGGGCCTAGTGAGTTTGTACTTTTAAGCATCTAGTCGGCTAGACCTTGCAGTTTTGAAAGGCAATTGTGAAATGGCTCACTTCCTGAACTTGGAGCACAAAAAAGCCTACAGCACCTGGTATTCCCAGGTGGTCTCCCATCCAGGTACTAACTAGGCCCGACACTGCTTAGCTTCCGAGATCAGACGAGATCGGGCGCATTCAGTGTGGTGTGGCCGTAGGCTCTGGGCCTAGTGAGTTTTGTACTTTTAAGCATCTAGTCGGCTAGACCTTGCAGTTTTGAAAGGCAATTGAGAAATGGCTCACTTCCTGAACTTGGAGCACAAAAAAGCCTACAGCACCTGGTATTCCCAGGCGGTCTCCCATCCAGGTACTAACTAGGCCTGACACTGCTTAACTTCCGAGATCAGACGAGATCGGGTGCATTCAGTGTGGTGTGGCCGTAGGCTCTAGGAATGCTAAGAATATTACTCTTATGCATTTGCATTTAGTAAGCTAAGCCATGCAGCCACTTGCAACATGATACCACGCTCATCGCTCGATCAGGCTCGATCAGGCGAGATATATAAGACTGGTGGGCCCATTCAGGACTCCTATGTCTGGTAGGATAACTTTAATTCATCCATCCTGTGTCTGTTGCAGGGAGGTGGAGAGAACAATCAACACAATAATGGTTTTCTTTCATGCCTCTTGAAGGACTCAATATTCTCTGTACTGCATTACATGTGAAAGTCGATTTATTACCCATGAACACACTACCTGTATGCTAATTCTATGTAAAAAGGTAGCTCCAGCCCTCATGATGTTGTCCAACATTTCCGCTATAAAACGGGATACAATTATTTTGGAAACATACCAAATTTGAAAAATAATTGAGAAGTTGCGCAATTACTAATCATGGAGCACAAAAAAGCCTACAGCACCTGGTATTCCCAGGCAGTCTCCCATCCAGGTACTAACTAGGCCTGACCCTGCTTAGCTTCCGAGATCGGGCACATTCAGTGTGGTGTGGCCGTAGGCTCTGGGCCTAGTGAGTTTTGTACTTTTAAGCATCTAGTCGGCTAGACCTTGCAGTTTTGAAA
>NW_027182325.1:2760000-2765000 GCF_040938575.1 Ambystoma mexicanum | reverse complement strand
TGTACTTTTAAGCATCTAGTCAGCTAGACCTTGCAGTTTTGAAAGGCAATTGAGAAATGGCTCACTTCCTGAACTTGGAGCACAAAAAAGCCTACAGCACCTGGTATTCCCAGGCGGTCTCCCATCCAGGTACTAACTAGGCCCGACACTGCTTAGCTTCTGAGATCAGACGAGATCAGGCACATTCAGTGTGGTGTGGCCGTAGGCTCTGGGCCTAGTGAGTTTTGTACTTTTAAGCATCTAGTCGGCTAGACCTTGCAGTTTTAAAAGGCAATTGAGAAAGGGCTCACTTCCTGAACTTGGAGCACAAAAAAGCCTACAGCACCTGGTATTCCCAGGCGGTCTCCCATCCAGGTACTAACTAGGCCTGACACTGCTTAACTTCCGAGATCAGTCGAGATCGGGTGCATTCAGTGTGGTGTGGCCGTAGGCTCTAGGAATGCTAAGAATATTACTCTTATGCATTTGCATTTAGTAAGCTAAGCCATGCAGCCACTTGCAACATGATACCACGCTCATCGCTCGATCAGGCTCGATCAGGCGAGATATATAAGACTGGTGGGCCCATTCAGGACTCCTATGTCTGGTAGGATAACTTTAATTCATCCATCCTGTGTCTGTTGCAGGGAGGTGGAGAGAACAATCAACACAATAATGGTTTTCTTTCATGCCTCTTGAAGGACTCAATATTCTCTGTACTGCATTACATGTGAAAGTCGATTTATTACCCATGAACACACTACCTGTATGCTAATTCTATGTAAAAAGGTAGCTCCAGCCCTCATGATGTTGTCCAACATTTCCGCTATAAAACGGGATAGAATTATTTTGGAAACATACCAAATTTGAAAAATAATTGAGAAGTTGCGCAATTACTAATCATGGAGCACAAAAAAAGCCTACAGCACCTGGTATTCCCAGGCAGTCTCCCATCCAGGTACTAACTAGGCCTGACACTGCTTAACTTCCGAGATCAGACGAGATCGGGTGCATTCAGTGTGGTGTGGCCGTAGGCTCTAGGAATGCTAAGAATATTACTCTTATGCATTTGCATTTAGTAAGCTAAGCCATGCAGCCACTTGCAACATGATACCACGCTCATCGCTCGATCAGGCTCGATCAGGCGAGATATATAAGACTGGTGGGCCCATTCAGGACTCCTATGTCTGGTAGGATAACTTTAATTCATCCATCCTGTGTCTGTTGCAGGGAGGTGGAGAGAACAATCAACACAATAATGGTTTTCTTTCATGCCTCTTGAAGGACTCAATATTTTCTGTACTGCATTACATGTGAAAGTCGATTTATTACCCATGAACACACTACCTGTATGCTAATTCTATGTAAAAAGGTAGCTCCAGCCCTCATGATGTTGTCCAACATTTCCGCTATAAAACGGGATACAATTATTTTGGAAACATACCAAATTTGAAAAATAATTGAGAAGTTGCGCAATTACTAATCATGGAGCACAAAAAAAGCCTACAGCACCTGGTATTCCCAGGCAGTCTCCCATCCAGGTACTAACTAGGCCCGACCCTGCTTAGCTTCCGAGATCGGGCGCATTCAGTGTGGTGTGGCCGTAGGCTCTGGGCCTAGTGAGTTTGTACTTTTAAGCATCTAGTCGGCTAGACCTTGCAGTTTTGAAAGGCAATTGTGAAATGGCTCACTTCCTGAACTTGGAGCACAAAAAAGCCTACAGCACCTGGTATTCCCAGGTGGTCTCCCATCCAGGTACTAACTAGGCCCGACACTGCTTAGCTTCCGAGATCAGACGAGATCGGGCGCATTCAGTGTGGTGTGGCCGTAGGCTCTGGGCCTAGTGAGTTTTGTACTTTTAAGCATCTAGTCGGCTAGACCTTGCAGTTTTGAAAGGCAATTGAGAAATGGCTCACTTCCTGAACTTGGAGCACAAAAAAGCCTACAGCACCTGGTATTCCCAGGCGGTCTCCCATCCAGGTACTAACTAGGCCTGACACTGCTTAACTTCCGAGATCAGACGAGATCGGGTGCATTCAGTGTGGTGTGGCCGTAGGCTCTAGGAATGCTAAGAATATTACTCTTATGCATTTGCATTTAGTAAGCTAAGCCATGCAGCCACTTGCAACATGATACCACGCTCATCGCTCGATCAGGCTCGATCAGGCGAGATATATAAGACTGGTGGGCCCATTCAGGACTCCTATGTCTGGTAGGATAACTTTAATTCATCCATCCTGTGTCTGTTGCAGGGAGGTGGAGAGAACAATCAACACAATAATGGTTTTCTTTCATGCCTCTTGAAGGACTCAATATTTTCTGTACTGCATTACATGTGAAAGTCGATTTATTACCCATGAACACACTACCTGTATGCTAATTCTATGTAAAAAGGTAGCTCCAGCCCTCATGATGTTGTCCAACATTTCCGCTATAAAACGGGATACAATTATTTTGGAAACATACCAAATTTGAAAAATAATTGAGAAGTTGCGCAATTACTAATCATGGAGCACAAAAAAAGCCTACAGCACCTGGTATTCCCAGGCAGTCTCCCATCCAGGTACTAACTAGGCCCGACCCTGCTTAGCTTCCGAGATCGGGCGCATTCAGTGTGGTGTGGCCGTAGGCTCTGGGCCTAGTGAGTTTGTACTTTTAAGCATCTAGTCGGCTAGACCTTGCAGTTTTGAAAGGCAATTGTGAAATGGCTCACTTCCTGAACTTGGAGCACAAAAAAGCCTACAGCACCTGGTATTCCCAGGTGGTCTCCCATCCAGGTACTAACTAGGCCCGACACTGCTTAGCTTCCGAGATCAGACGAGATCGGGCGCATTCAGTGTGGTGTGGCCGTAGGCTCTGGGCCTAGTGAGTTTTGTACTTTTAAGCATCTAGTCGGCTAGACCTTGCAGTTTTGAAAGGCAATTGAGAAATGGCTCACTTCCTGAACTTGGAGCACAAAAAAGCCTACAGCACCTGGTATTCCCAGGCGGTCTCCCATCCAGGTACTAACTAGGCCTGACACTGCTTAACTTCCGAGATCAGACGAGATCGGGTGCATTCAGTGTGGTGTGGCCGAAGGCTCTAGGAATGCTAAGAATATTACTCTTATGCATTTGCATTTAGTAAGCTAAGCCATGCAGCCACTTGCAACATGATACCACGCTCATCGCTCGATCAGGCTCGATCAGGCGAGATATATAAGACTGGTGGGCCCATTCAGGACTCCTATGTCTGGTAGGATAACTTTAATTCATCCATCCTGTGTCTGTTGCAGGGAGGTGGAGAGAACAATCAACACAATAATGGTTTTCTTTCATGCCTCTTGAAGGACTCAATATTCTCTGTACTGCATTACATGTGAAAGTCGATTTATTACCCATGAACACACTACCTGTATGCTAATTCTATGTAAAAAGGTAGCTCCAGCCCTCATGATGTTGTCCAACATTTCCGCTATAAAACGGGATACAATTATTTTGGAAACATACCAAATTTGAAAAATAATTGAGAAGTTGCGCAATTACTAATCATGGAGCACAAAAAAGCCTACAGCACCTGGTATTCCCAGGCAGTCTCCCATCCAGGTACTAACTAGGCCTGACCCTGCTTAGCTTTCGAGATCGGGCACATTCAGTGTGGTGTGGCCGTAGGCTCTGGGCCTAGTGAGTTTTGTACTTTTAAGCATCTAGTCGGCTAGACCTTGCAGTTTTGAAAGGCAATTGTGAAATGGCTCACTTCCTGAACTTGGACACAAAAAAGCCTACAGCACCTGGTATTCCCAGGTGGTCTCCCATCCAGGTACTAACTAGGCCCGACACTGCTTAGCTTCCGAGATCAGACAAGATCGGGCGCAATCAGTGTGGTGTGGCCGTAGGCTCTGGGCCTAGTGAGTTTTGTACTTTTAAGCATCTAGTCAGCTAGACCTTGCAGTTTTGAAAGGCAATTGAGAAATGGCTCACTTCCTGAACTTGGAGCACAAAAAAGCCTACAGCACCTGGTATTCCCAGGCGGTCTCCCATCCAGGTACTAACGAGGCCCGACACTGCTTAGCTTCCGAGATCAGACGAGATCGGGCGCATTCGGTGTGGTGTGGCCGTAGGCTCTGGTTCTTGTGAGTTTTGTACTTTTAAGCATCTAGTCGGCTAGACCTTGCAGTTTTGAAAGGCAATTGAGAAATGGCTCACTTCCTGAACTTGGAGTACAAAAAAGCCTACAGCACCTGGTATTCCCAGGCGGTCTTCCACCCAGGTACTAACTAGGCCCGACACTGCTTAGCTTCTGAGATCAGACGAGATCAGGCACATTCAGTGTGGTGTGGCCGTAGGCTCTGGGCCTAGTGAGTTTTGTACTTTTAAGCATCTAGTCGGCTAGACCTTGCAGTTTTAAAAGGCAATTGAGAAAGGGCTCACTTCCTGAACTTGGAGCACAAAAAAGCCTACAGCACCTGGTATTCCCAGGCGGTCTCCCATCCAGGTACTAACTAGGCCTGACACTGCTTAACTTCCGAGATCAGTCAAGATCGGGTGCATTCAGTGTGGTGTGGCCGTAGGCTCTAGGAATGCTAAGAATATTACTCTTATGCATTTGCATTTAGTAAGCTAAGCCATGCAGCCACTTGCAACATGATACCACGCTCATCGCTCGATCAGGCTCGATCAGGCGAGATATATAAGACTGGTGGGCCCATTCAGGACTCCTATGTCTGGTAGGATAACTTTAATTCATCCATCCTGTGTCTGTTGCAGGGAGGTGGAGAGAACAATCAACACAATAATGGTTTTCTTTCATGCCTCTTGAAGGACTCAATATTCTCTGTACTGCATTACATGTGAAAGTCGATTTATTACCCATGAACACACTACCTGTATGCTAATTCTATGTAAAAAGGTAGCTCCAGCCCTCATGATGTTGTCCAACATTTCCGCTATAAAACGGGATACAATTATTTTGGAAACATACCAAATTTGAAAAATAATTGAGAAGTTGCGCAATTACTAATCATGGAGCACAAAAAAAGCCTA
>NW_027182325.1:2750000-2752500 GCF_040938575.1 Ambystoma mexicanum | reverse complement strand
ATTGAGAAGTTGCGCAATTACTAATCATGGAGCACAAAAAAGCCTACAGCACCTGGTATTCCCAGGCAGTCTCCCATCCAGGTACTAACTAGGCCTGACCCTGCTTAGCTTCCGAGATCGGGCGCATTCAGTGTGGTGTGGCCGTAGGCTCTGGGCCTAGTGAGTTTTGTACTTTTAAGCATCTAGTCGGCTAGACCTTGCAGTTTTGAAAGGCAATTGTGAAATGGCTCACTTCCTGAACTTGGAGCACAAAAAAGCCTACAGCACCTGGTATTCCCAGGTGGTCTCCCATCCAGGTACTAACTAGGCCCGACACTGCTTAGCTTCCGAGATCAGACGAGATCGGGCGCAATCAGTGTGGTGTGGCCGTAGGCTCTGGGCCTAGTGAGTTTTGTACTTTTAAGCATCTAGTCAGCTAGACCTTGCAGTTTTGAAAGGCAATTGAGAAATGGCTCACTTCCTGAACTTGGAGCACAAAAAAGCCTACAGCACCTGGTATTCCCAGGCGGTCTCCCATCCAGGTACTAACGAGGCCCGACACTGCTTAGCTTCCGAGATCAGACGAGATCGGGCGCAATCAGTGTGGTGTGGCCGTAGGCTCTGGGCCTAGTGAGTTTTGTACTTTTAAGCATCTAGTCAGCTAGACCTTGCAATTTTGAAAGGCAATTGAGAAATGGCTCACTTCCTGAACTTGGAGCACAAAAAAGCCTACAGCACCTGGTATTCCCAGGCGGTCTCCCATCCAGGTACTAACGAGGCCCGACACTGCTTAGCTTCCGAGATCAGACGAGATCGGGCGCATTCAGTGTGGTGTGGCCGTAGGCTCTTGTTCTTGTGAGTTTTGTACTTTTAAGCATCTAGTCGGCTAGACCTTGCAGTTTTGAAAGGCAATTGAGAAATGGCTCACTTCCTGAACTTGGAGTACAAAAAAGCCTACAGCACCTGGTATTCCCAGGCGGTCTTCCATCCAGGTACTAACTAGGCCCGACACTGCTTAGCTTCTGAGATCAGACGAGATCAGGCACATTCAGTGTGGTGTGGCCATAGGCTCTGGGCCTAGTGAGTTTTGTACTTTTAAGCATCTAGTCGGCTAGACCTTGCAGTTTTAAAAGGCAATTGAGAAAGGGCTCACTTCCTGAACTTGGAGCACAAAAAAGCCTACAGCACCTGGTATTCCCAGGCGGTCTCCCATCCAGGTACTAACTAGGCCTGACACTGCTTAACTTCCGAGATCAGACGAGATCGGGTGCATTCAGTGTGGTGTGGCCGTAGGCTCTAGGAATGCTAAGAATATTACTCTTATGCATTTGCATTTAGTAAGCTAAGCCATGCAGCCACTTGCAACATGATACCACGCTCATCGCTCGATCAGGCGAGATCAGGCGAGATATATAAGACTGGTGGGCCCATTCAGGACTCCTATGTCTGGTAGGATAACTTTAATTCATCCATCCTGTGTCTGTTGCAGGGAGGTGGAGAGAACAATCAACACAATAATGGTTTTCTTTCATGCCTCTTGAAGGACTCAATATTCTCTGTACTGCATTACATGTGAAAGTCGATTTATTACCCATGAACACACTACCTGTATGCTAATTCTATGTAAAAAGGTAGCTCCAGCCCTCATGATGTTGTCCAACATTTCCGCTATAAAACGGGATACAATTATTTTGGAAACATACCAAATTTGAAAAATAATTGAGAAGTTGCGCAATTACTAATCATGGAGCACAAAAAAAGCCTACAGCACCTGGTATTCCCAGGCAGTCTCCCATCCAGGTACTAACTAGGCCCGACCCTGCTTAGCTTCCGAGATCGGGCGCATTCAGTGTGGTGTGGCCGTAGGCTCTGGGCCTAGTGAGTTTGTACTTTTAAGCATCTAGTCGGCTAGACCTTGCAGTTTTGAAAGGCAATTGTGAAATGGCTCACTTCCTGAACTTGGAGCACAAAAAAGCCTACAGCACCTGGTATTCCCAGGTGGTCTCCCATCCAGGTACTAACTAGGCCCGACACTGCTTAGCTTCCGAGATCAGACGAGATCGGGCGCATTCAGTGTGGTGTGGCCGTAGGCTCTGGGCCTAGTGAGTTTTGTACTTTTAAGCATCTAGTCGGCTAGACCTTGCAGTTTTGAAAGGCAATTGAGAAATGGCTCACTTCCTGAACTTGGAGCACAAAAAAGCCTACAGCACCTGGTATTCCCAGGCGGTCTCCCATCCAGGTACTAACTAGGCCTGACACTGCTTAACTTCCGAGATCAGACGAGATCGGGTGCATTCAGTGTGGTGTGGCCGAAGGCTCTAGGAATGCTAAGAATATTACTCTTATGCATTTGCATTTAGTAAGCTAAGCCATGCAGCCACTTGCAACATGATACCACGCTCATCGCTCGATCAGGCTCGATCAGGCGAGATATATGACTGGTGGGCCCATTCAGGACTCCTATGTCTGGTAGGATAACTTTAATTCATCCATCCTGTGTCTGTTGCAGGGAGGTGGAGAG
>NW_027182325.1:2742500-2745000 GCF_040938575.1 Ambystoma mexicanum | reverse complement strand
TCCAACATTTCCGCTATAAAACGGGATACAATTATTTTGGAAACATACCAAATTTGAAAAATAATTGAGAAGTTGCGCAATTACTAATCATGGAGCACAAAAAAGCCTACAGCACCTGGTATTCCCAGGCAGTCTCCCATCCAGGTACTAACTAGGCCTGACCCTGCTTAGCTTCTGAGATCGGGCACATTCAGTGTGGTGTGGCCGTAGGCTCTGGGCCTAGTGAGTTTTGTACTTTTAAGCATCTAGTCGGCTAGACCTTGCAGTTTTGAAAGGCAATTGTGAAATGGCTCACTTCCTGAACTTGGAGCACAAAAAAGCCTACAGCACCTGGTATTCCCAGGTGGTCTCCCATCCAGGTACTAACTAGGCCCGACACTGCTTAGCTTCCGAGATCAGACGAGATCGGGCGCATTCAGTGTGGTGTGGCCGTAGGCTCTGGGCCTAGTGAGTTTTGTACTTTTAAGCATCTAGTCGGCTAGACCTTGCAGTTTTGAAAGGCAATTGAGAAATGGCTCACTTCCTGAACTTGGAGCACAAAAAAGCCTACAGCACCTGGTATTCCCAGGCGGTCTCCCATCCAGGTACTAACTAGGCCTGACACTGCTTAACTTCCGAGATCAGACGAGATCGCGTGCATTCAGTGTGGTGTGGCCGTAGGCTCTAGGAATGCTACGAATATTACTCTTATGCATTTGCATTTAGTAAGCTAAGCCATGCAGCCACTTGCAACATGATACCACGCTCATCGCTCGATCAGGCTCGATCAGGCGAGATATATAAGACTGGTGGGCCCATTCAGGACTCCTATGTCTGGTAGGATAACTTTAATTCATCCATCCTGTGTCTGTTGCAGGGAGGTGGAGAGAACAATCAACACAATAATGGTTTTCTTTCATGCCTCTTGAAGGACTCAATATTCTCTGTACTGGATTACATGTGAAAGTCGATTTATTACCCATGAACACACTACCTGTATGCTAATTCTATGTAAAAAGGTAGCTCCAGCCCTCATGATGTTGTCCAACATTTCCGCTATAAAACGGGATACAATTATTTTGGAAACATACCAAATTTGAAAAATAATTGAGAAGTTGCGCAATTACTAATCATGGAGCACAAAAAAGCCTACAGCACCTGGTATTCCCAGGCAGTCTCCCATCCAGGTACTAACTAGGCCTGACCCTGCTTAGCTTCCGAGATCGGGCACATTCAGTGTGGTGTGGCCGTAGGCTCTGGGCCTAGTGAGTTTTGTACTTTTAAGCATCTAGTCGGCTAGACCTTGCAGTTTTGAAAGGCAATTGTGAAATGGCTCACTTCCTGAACTTGGAGCACAAAAAAGCCTACAGCACCTGGTATTCCCAGGTGGTCTCCCATCCAGGTACTAACTAGGCCCAACACTGCTTAGCTTCCGAGATCAGACGAGATCGGGCGCAATCAGTGTGGTGTGGCCGTAGGCTCTGGGCCTAGTGAGTTTTGTACTTTTAAGCATCTAGTCAGCTAGACCTTGCAGTTTTGAAAGGCAATTGAGAAATGGCTCACTTCCTGAACTTGGAGCACAAAAAAGCCTACAGCACCTGGTATTCCCAGGCGGTCTCCCATCCAGGTACTAACGAGGCCCGACACTGCTTAGCTTCCGAGATCAGACGAGATCGGGCGCATTCAGTGTGGTGTGGCCGTAGGCTCTGGTTCTTGTGAGTTTTGTACTTTTAAGCATCTAGTCGGCTAGACCTTGCAGTTTTGAAAGGCAATTGAGAAATGGCTCACTTCCTGAACTTGGAGTACAAAAAAGCCTACAGCACCTGGTATTCCCAGGCGGTCTTCCATCCACGTACTAACTAGGCCCGACACTGCTTAGCTTCTGAGATCAGACGAGATCAGGCACATTCAGTGTGGTGTGGCCGTAGGCTCTGGGCCTAGTGAGTTTTGTACTTTTAAGCATCTAGTCGGCTAGACCTTGCAGTTTTAAAAGGCAATTGAGAAAGGGCTCACTTCCTGAACTTGGAGCACAAAAAAGCCTACAGCACCTGGTATTCCCAGGCGGTCTCCCATCCAGGTACTAACTAGGCCTGACACTGCTTAACTTCCGAGATCAGTCGAGATCGGGTGCATTCAGTGTGGTGTGGCCGTAGGCTCTAGGAATGCTAAGAATATTACTCTTATGCATTTGCATTTAGTAAGCTAAGCCATGCAGCCACTTGCAACATGATACCACGCTCATCGCTCGATCAGGCTCGATCAGGCGAGATATATAAGACTGGTGGGCCCATTCAGGACTCCTATGTCTGGTAGGATAACTTTAATTCATCCATCCTGTGTCTGTTGCAGGGAGGTGGAGAGAACAATCAACACAATAATGGTTTTCTTTCATGCCTCTTGAAGGACTCAATATTCTCTGTACTGCATTACATGTGAAAGTCGATTTATTACCCATGAACACACTACCTGTATGCTAATTCTATGTAAAAAGGTAGCTCCAGCCCTCATGATGTTGTCCAAC
>NW_027182325.1:2735000-2740000 GCF_040938575.1 Ambystoma mexicanum | reverse complement strand
CTGCTTAGCTTCCGAGATCAGACGAGATCGGGCGCATTCAGTGTGGTGTGGCCGTAGGCTCTTGTTCTTGTGAGTTTTGTACTTTTAAGCATCTAGTCGGCTAGACCTTGCAGTTTTGAAAGGCAATTGAGAAATGGCTCACTTCCTGAACTTGGAGTACAAAAAAGCCTACAGCACCTGGTATTCCCAGGCGGTCTTCCATCCAGGTACTAACTAGGCCCGACACTGCTTAGCTTCTGAGATCAGACGAGATCAGGCACATTCAGTGTGGTGTGGCCATAGGCTCTGGGCCTAGTGAGTTTTGTACTTTTAAGCATCTAGTCGGCTAGACCTTGCAGTTTTAAAAGGCAATTGAGAAAGGGCTCACTTCCTGAACTTGGAGCACAAAAAAGCCTACAGCACCTGGTATTCCCAGGCGGTCTCCCATCCAGGTACTAACTAGGCCTGACACTGCTTAACTTCCGAGATCAGACGAGATCGGGTGCATTCAGTGTGGTGTGGCCGTAGGCTCTAGGAATGCTAAGAATATTACTCTTATGCATTTGCATTTAGTAAGCTAAGCCATGCAGCCACTTGCAACATGATACCACGCTCATCGCTCGATCAGGCGAGATCAGGCGAGATATATAAGACTGGTGGGCCCATTCAGGACTCCTATGTCTGGTAGGATAACTTTAATTCATCCATCCTGTGTCTGTTGCAGGGAGGTGGAGAGAACAATCAACACAATAATGGTTTTCTTTCATACCTCTTGAAGGACTCAATATTCTCTGTACTGCATTACATGTGAAAGTCGATTTATTACCCATGAACACACTACCTGTATGCTAATTCTATGTAAAAAGGTAGCTCCAGCCCTCATGATGTTGTCCAACATTTCCGCTATAAAACGGGATACAATTATTTTGGAAACATACCAAATTTGAAAAATAATTGAGAAGTTGCGCAATTACTAATCATGGAGCACAAAAAAAGCCTACAGCACCTGGTATTCCCAGGCAGTCTCCCATCCAGGTACTAACTAGGCCCGACCCTGCTTAGCTTCCGAGATCGGGCGCATTCAGTGTGGTGTGGCCGTAGGCTCTGGGCCTAGTGAGTTTGTACTTTTAAGCATCTAGTCGGCTAGACCTTGCAGTTTTGAAAGGCAATTGTGAAATGGCTCACTTCCTGAACTTGGAGCACAAAAAAGCCTACAGCACCTGGTATTCCCAGGTGGTCTCCCATCCAGGTACTAACTAGGCCTGACACTGCTTAGCTTCCGAGATCAGACGAGATCGGGCGCATTCAGTGTGGTGTGGCCGTAGGCTCTGGGCCTAGTGAGTATTGTACTTTTAAGCATCTAGTCGGCTAGACCTTGCAGTTTTGAAAGGCAATTGAGAAATGGCTCACTTCCTGAACTTGGAGTACAAAAAAGCCTACAGCACCTGGTATTCCCAGGCGGTCTCCCATCCAGGTACTAACTAGGCCCGACACTGCTTAGCTTCTGAGATCAGACGAGATCAGGCGCATTCAGTGTGGTGTGGCCGTAGGCTCTGGGCCTAGTGAGTGTTGTACTTTTAAGCATCTAGTCGGCTAGACCTTGCAGTTTTAAAAGGCAATTGAGAAAGGGCTCACTTCCTGAACTTGGAGCACAAAAAAGCCTACAGCACCTGGTATTCCCAGGCGGTCTCCCATCCAGGTACTAACTAGGCCTGACACTGCTTAACTTCCAAGATCAGACGAGATCGGGTGCATTCAGTGTGGTGTGGCCATAGGCTCTAGGAATGCTAAGAATATTACTCTTATGCATTTGCATTTAGTAAGCTAAGCCATGCAGCCACTTGCAACATGATACCACGCTCATCGCTCGATCAGGCTCGATCAGGCGAGATATATAAGACTGGTGGGCCCATTCAGGACTCCTATGTCTGGTAGGATAACTTTAATTCATCCATCCTGTGTCTGTTGCAGGGAGGTGGAGAGAACAATCAACACAATAATGGTTTTCTTTCATGCCTCTTGAAGGACTCAATATTCTCTGTACTGCATTACATGTGAAAGTCGATTTATTACCCATGAACACACTACCTGTATGCTAATTCTATGTAAAAAGGTAGCTCCAGCCCTCATGATGTTGTCCAACATTTCCGCTATAAAACGGGATACAATTATTTTGGAAACATACCAAATTTGAAAAATAATTGAGAAGTTGCGCAATTACTAATCATGGAGCACAAAAAAGCCTACAGCACCTGGTATTCCCAGGCAGTCTCCCATCCAGGTACTAACTAGGCCTGACCCTGCTTAGCTTCTGAGATCGGGCACATTCAGTGTGGTGTGGCCGTAGGCTCTGGGCCTAGTGAGTTTTGTACTTTTAAGCATCTAGTCGGCTAGACCTTGCAGTTTTGAAAGGAAATTGTGAAATGGCTCACTTCCTGAACTTGGAGCACAAAAAAGCCTACAGCACCTGGTATTCCCAGGTGGTCTCCCATCCAGGTACTAACTAGGCCCGACACTGCTTAGCTTCCGAGATCAGACGAGATCAGGCGCAATCAGTGTGGTGTGGCCGTAGGCTCTGGGCCTAGTGAGTTTTGTACTTTTAAGCATCTAGTCAGCTAGACCTTGCAGTTTTGAAAGGCAATTGAGAAATGGCTCACTTCCTGAACTTGGAGCACAAAAAAGCCTACAGCACCTGGTATTCCCAGGCGGTCTCCCATCCAGGTACTAACGAGGCCCGACACTGCTTAGCTTCCGAGATCAGACGCATTCAGTGTGGTGTGGCCGTAGGCTCTGGTTCTTGTGAGTTTTGTACTTTTAAGCATCTAGTCGGCTAGACCTTGCAGTTTTGAAAGGCAATTGAGAAATGGCTCACTTCCTGAACTTGGAGTACAAAAAAGCCTACAGCACCTGGTATTCCCAGGCGGTCTTCCATCCAGGTACTAACTAGGCCCGACACTGCTTAGCTTCTGAGATCAGACGAGATCAGGCACATTCAGTGTGGTGTGGCCGTAGGCTCTGGGCCTAGTGAGTTTTGTACTTTTAAGCATCTAGTCGGCTAGACCTTGCAGTTTTAAAAGGCAATTGAGAAAGGGCTCACTTCCTGAACTTGGAGCACAAAAAAGCCTACAGCACCTGGTATTCCCAGGCGGTCTCCCATCCAGGTACTAACTAGGCCTAACCCTGCTTAACTTCCGAGATCAGACGAGATCGGGTGCATTCAGTGTGGTGTGGCCGTAGGCTCTAGGAATGCTAAGAATATTACTCTTATGCATTTGCATTTAGTAAGCTAAGCCATGCAGCCACTTGCAACATGATACCACGCTCATCGCTCGATCAGGCTCGATCAGGCGAGATATATAAGACTGGTGGGCCCATTCAGGACTCCTATGTCTGGTAGGATAACTTTAATTCATCCATCATGTGTCTGTTGCAGGGAGGTGGAGAGAACAATCAACACAATAATGGTTTTCTTTCATGCCTCTTGAAGGACTCAATATTCTCTGTACTGCATTACATGTGAAAGTCGATTTATTACCCATTAACACACTACCTGTATGCTAATTCTATGTAAAAAGGTAGCTCCAGCCCTCATGATGTTGTCCAACATTTCCGCTATAAAACGGGATACAATTATTTTGGAAACATACCAAATTTGAAAAATAATTGAGAAGTTGCGCAATTACTAATCATGGAGCACAAAAAAGCCTACAGCACCTGGTATTCCCAGGCAGTCTCCCATCCAGGTACTAACTAGGCCCGACCCTGCTTAGCTTCCGAGATCCGGCGCATTCAGTGTGGTGTGGCCGTAGGCTCTGGGCCTAGTGAGTTTTGTACTTTTAAGCATCTAGTCAGCTAGACCTTGCAGTTTTGAAAGGCAATTGTGAAATGGCTCACTTCCTGAACTTGGAGCACAAAAAAGCCTACAGCACCTGGTATTCCCAGGTGGTCTCCCATCCAGGTACTAACTAGGCCCGACACTGCTTAGCTTCCGAGATCAGACTAGATCGGGCGCAATCAGTGTGGTGTGGCCGTAGGCTCTGGGCCTTGTGAGTTTTGTACTTTTAAGCATCTAGTCAGCTAGACCTTGCAGTTTTGAAAGGCAATTGAGAAATGGCTCACTTCCTGAACTTGGAGCACAAAAAAGCCTACAGCACCTGGTATTCCCAGGCGGTCTCCCATCCAAGTACTAACGAGGCCCGACACTGCTTAGCTTCCGAGATCAGACGAGATCGGACGCATTCAGTGTGGTGTGGCCGTAGGCTCTGGGCCTTGTGAGTTTTGTACTTTTAAGCATCTAGTCGGCTAGACCTTGCAGTTTTGAAAGACAATTGAGAAATGGCTCACTTCCTGAACTTGGAGTACAAAAAAGCCTACAGCACCTGGTATTCCCAGGCGGTCTCCCATCCAGGTACTAACTAGGCCCGACACTGCTTAGCTTCTGAGATCAGACGAGATCAGGCGCATTCAGTGTGGTGTGGCCGTAGGCTCTGGGCCTAGTGAGTTTTGTACTTTTAAGCATCTAGTCGGCTAGACCTTGCAGTTTTAAAAGGCAATTGAGAAAGGGCTCACTTCCTGAACTTGGAGCACAAAAAAGCCTACAGCACCTGGTATTCCCAGGCGGTCTCCCATCCAGGTACTAACTAGGCCTGACACTGCTTAACTTCCGAGATCAGACGAGATCGGGTGCATTCAGTGTGGTGTGGCCGTAGGCTCTAGGAATGCTAAGAATATTACTCTTATGCATTTGCATTTAGTAAGCTAAGCCATGCAGCCACTTGCAACATGATACCACGCTCATCGCTCGATCAGGCTCGATCAGGCGAGATATATAAGACTGGTGGGCCCATTCAGGACTCCTATGTCTGGTAGGATAACTTTAATTCATCCATCCTGTGTCTGTTGCAGGGAGGTGGAGAGAACAATCAACACAATAATGGTTTTCTTTCATGCCTCTTGAAGGACTCAATATTCTCTGTACTGCATTACATGTGAAAGTCGATTTATTACCCATGAACACACTA
>NW_027182325.1:2720000-2730000 GCF_040938575.1 Ambystoma mexicanum | reverse complement strand
TGGTGTGGCCGTAGGCTCTGGGCCTTGTGAGTTTTGTACTTTTAAGCATCTAGTCAGCTAGACCTTGCAGTTTTGAAAGGCAATTGAGAAATGGCTCACTTCCTGAACTTGGAGCACAAAAAAGCCTACAGCACCTGGTATTCCCAGGCGGTCTCCCATCCAAGTACTAACGAGGCCCGACACTGCTTAGCTTCCGAGATCAGACGAGATCGGACGCATTCAGTGTGGTGTGGCCGTAGGCTCTGGGCCTTGTGAGTTTTGTACTTTTAAGCATCTAGTCGGCTAGACCTTGCAGTTTTGAAAGACAATTGAGAAATGGCTCACTTCCTGAACTTGGAGTACAAAAAACCCTACAGCACCTGGTATTCCCAGGCGGTCTCCCATCCAGGTACTAACTAGGCCCGACACTGCTTAGCTTCTGAGATCAGACGAGATCAGGCGCATTCAGTGTGGTGTGGCCGTAGGCTCTGGGCCTAGTGAGTTTTGTACTTTTAAGCATCTAGTCGGCTAGACCTTGCAGTTTTAAAAGGCAATTGAGAAAGGGCTCACTTCCTGAACTTGGAGCACAAAAAAGCCTACAGCACCTGGTATTCCCAGGCGGTCTCCCATCCAGGTACTAACTAGGCCTGACACTGCTTAACTTCCGAGATCAGACGAGATCGGGTGCATTCAGTGTGGTGTGGCCGTAGGCTCTAGGAATGCTAAGAATATTACTCTTATGCATTTGCATTTAGTAAGCTAAGCCATGCAGCCACTTGCAACATGATACCACGCTCATCGCTCGATCAGGCTCGATCAGGCGAGATATATAAGACTGGTGGGCCCATTCAGGACTCCTATGTCTGGTAGGATAACTTTAATTCATCCATCCTGTGTCTGTTGCAGGGAGGTGGAGAGAACAATCAACACAATAATGGTTTTCTTTCATGCCTCTTGAAGGACTCAATATTCTCTGTACTGCATTACATGTGAAAGTCGATTTATTACCCATGAACACACTACCTGTATGCTAATTCTATGTAAAAAGGTAGCTCCAGCCCTCATGATGTTGTCCAACATTTCCGCTATAAAACGGGATACAATTATTTTGGAAACATACCAAATTTGAAAAATAATTGAGAAGTTGCGCAATTACTAATCATGGAGCACAAAAAAAGCCTACAGCACCTGGTATTCCCAGGCAGTCTCCCATCCAGGTACTAACTAGGCCTGACACTGCTTAACTTCCGAGATCAGACGAGATCGGGTGCATTCAGTGTGGTGTGGCCGTAGGCTCTAGGAATGCTAAGAATATTACTCTTATGCATTTGCATTTAGTAAGCTAAGCCATGCAGCCACTTGCAACATGATACCACGCTCATCGCTCGATCAGGCTCGATCAGGCGAGATATATAAGACTGGTGGGCCCATTCAGGACTCCTATGTCTGGTAGGATAACTTTAATTCATCCATCCTGTGTCTGTTGCAGGGAGGTGGAGAGAACAATCAACACAATAATGGTTTTCTTTCATGCCTCTTGAAGGACTCAATATTCTCTGTACTGCATTACATGTGAAAGTCGATTTATTACCCATGAACACACTACCTGTATGCTAATTCTATGTAAAAAGGTAGCTCCAGCCCTCATGATGTTGTCCAACATTTCCGCTATAAAACGGGATACAATTATTTTGGAAACATACCAAATTTGAAAAATAATTGAGAAGTTGCGCAATTACTAATCATGGAGCACAAAAAAAGCCTACAGCACCTGGTATTCCCAGGCAGTCTCCCATCCAGGTACTAACTATTCCCGACCCTGCTTAGCTTCCGAGATCGGGCGCATTCAGTGTGGTGTGGCCGTAGGCTCTGGGCCTAGTGAGTTTGTACTTTTAAGCATCTAGTCGGCTAGACCTTGCAGTTTTGAAAGGCAATTGTGAAATGGCTCACTTCCTGAACTTAGAGCACAAAAAAGCCTACAGCACCTGGTATTCCCAGGTGGTCTCCCATCCAGGTACTAACTAGGCCCGACACTGCTTAGCTTCCGAGATCAGACGAGATCGGGCGCATTCAGTGTGGTGTGGCCGTAGGCTCTGGGCCTAGTGAGTTTTGTACTTTTAAGCATCTAGTCGGCTAGACCTTGCAGTTTTGAAAGGCAATTGAGAAATGGCTCACTTCCTGAACTTGGAGCACAAAAAAGCCTACAGCACCTGGTATTCCCAGGCGGTCTCCCATCCAGGTACTAACTAGGCCTGACACTGCTTAACTTCCGAGATCAGACGAGATCGGGTGCATTCAGTGTGGTGTGGCCGTAGGCTCTAGGAATGCTAAGAATATTACTCTTATGCATTTGCATTTAGTAAGCTAAGCCATGCAGCCACTTGCAACATGATACCACGCTCATCGCTCGATCAGGCTCGATCAGGCGAGATATATAAGACTGGTGGGCCCATTCAGGACTCCTATGTCTGGTAGGATAACTTTAATTCATCCATCCTGTGTCTGTTGCAGGGAGGTGGAGAGAACAATCAACACAATAATGGTTTTCTTTCATGCCTCTTGAAGGACTCAATATTCTCTGTACTGCATTACATGTGAAAGTCGATTTATTACCCATGAACACACTACCTGTATGCTAATTCTATGTAAAAAGGTAGCTCCAGCCCTCATGATGTTGTCCAACATTTCCGCTATAAAACGGGATACAATTATTTTGGAAACATACCAAATTTGAAAAATAATTGAGAAGTTGCGCAATTACTAATCATGGAGCACAAAAAAAGCCTACAGCACCTGGTATTCCCAGGCAGTCTCCCATCCAGGTACTAACTAGGCCTGACACTGCTTAACTTCCGAGATCAGACGAGATCGGGTGCATTCAGTGTGGTGTGGCCGTAGGCTCTAGGAATGCTAAGAATATTACTCTTATGCATTTGCATTTAGTAAGCTAAGCCATGCAGCCACTTGCAACATGATACCACGCTCATCGCTCGATCAGGCTCGATCAGGCGAGATATATAAGACTGGTGGGCCCATTCAGGACTCCTATGTCTGGTAGGATAACTTTAATTCATCCATCCTGTGTCTGTTGCAGGGAGGTGGAGAGAACAATCAACACAATAATGGTTTTCTTTCATGCCTCTTGAAGGACTCAATATTCTCTGTACTGCATTACATGTGAAAGTCGATTTATTACCCATGAACACACTACCTGTATGCTAATTCTATGTAAAAAGGTAGCTCCAGCCCTCATGATGTTGTCCAACATTTCCGCTATAAAACGGGATACAATTATTTTGGAAACATACCAAATTTGAAAAATAATTGAGAAGTTGCGCAATTACTAATCATGGAGCACAAAAAAAGCCTACAGCACCTGGTATTCCCAGGCAGTCTCCCATCCAGGTACTAACTATTCCCGACCCTGCTTAGCTTCCGAGATCGGGCGCATTCAGTGTGGTGTGGCCGTAGGCTCTGGGCCTAGTGAGTTTGTACTTTTAAGCATCTAGTCGGCTAGACCTTGCAGTTTTGAAAGGCAATTGTGAAATGGCTCACTTCCTGAACTTAGAGCACAAAAAAGCCTACAGCACCTGGTATTCCCAGGTGGTCTCCCATCCAGGTACTAACTAGGCCCGACACTGCTTAGCTTCCGAGATCAGACGAGATCGGGCGCATTCAGTGTGGTGTGGCCGTAGGCTCTGGGCCTAGTGAGTTTTGTACTTTTAAGCATCTAGTCGGCTAGACCTTGCAGTTTTGAAAGGCAATTGAGAAATGGCTCACTTCCTGAACTTGGAGCACAAAAAAGCCTACAGCACCTGGTATTCCCAGGCGGTCTCCCATCCAGGTACTAACTAGGCCTGACACTGCTTAACTTCCGAGATCAGACGAGATCGGGTGCATTCAGTGTGGTGTGGCCGTAGGCTCTAGGAATGCTAAGAATATTACTCTTATGCATTTGCATTTAGTAAGCTAAGCCATGCAGCCACTTGCAACATGATACCACGCTCATCGCTTGATCAGGCTCGATCAGGCGAGATATATAAGACTGGTGGGCCCATTCAGGACTCCTATGTCTGGTAGGATAACTTTAATTCATCCATCCTGTGTCTGTTGCAGGGAGGTGGAGAGAACAATCAACACAATAATGGTTTTCTTTCATGCCTCTTGAAGGACTCAATATTCTCTGTACTGCATTACATGTGAAAGTCGATTTATTACCCATGAACACACTACCTGTATGCTAATTCTATGTAAAAAGGTAGCTCCAGCCCTCATGATGTTGTCCAACATTTCCGCTATAAAACGGGATACAATTATTTTGGAAACATACCAAATTTGAAAAATAATTGAGAAGTTGCGCAATTACTAATCATGGAGCACAAAAAAAGCCTACAGCACCTGGTATTCCCAGGCAGTCTCCCATCCAAGTACTAACTAGGCCCGACCCTGCTTAGCTTCTGAGATCGGGCGCATTCAGTGTGGTGTGGCCGTAGGCTCTGGGCCTAGTGAGTTTTGTACTTTTAAGCATCTAGTCGGCTAGACCTTGCAGTTTTGAAAGGCAATTGTGAAATGGCTCACTTCCTGAACTTGGAGCACAAAAAAGCCTACAGCACCTGGTATTCCCAGGCGGTCTCCCATCCAGGTACTAACTAGGCCCGACACTGCTTAGCTTCTGAGATCAGATGAGATCGGGCGCATTCAGTGTGGTGTGGCCGAAGGCTCTGGGCTTAGTGAGTTTTGTACTTTTAAGCATCTAGTCGGCTAGACCTTGCAGTTTTGAAAGGCAATTGTGAAATGGCTCACTTCCTGAACTTGGAGCACAAAAAAGCCTACAGCACCTGGTATTCCCAGGTGGTCTCCCATCCAGGTACTAACTAGGCCTGACACTGCTTAGCTTCTGAGATCAGACGCAATCAGTGTGGTGTGGCCGTAGGCTCTGGGCCTAGTGAGTTTTGTACTTTTAAGCATCTAGTCAGCTAGACCTTGCAGTTTTGAAAGGCAATTGAGAAATGGCTCACTTCCTGAACTTGGAGCACAAAAAAGCCTACAGCACCTGGTATTCCCAGGCGGTCTCCCATCCAGATACTAACGAGGCCCGACACTGCTTAGCTTCCGAGATCGGGCGCATTCAGTGTGGTGTGGCCGTAGGGTCTGGGCCTTGTGAGTTTTGTACTTTTAAGCATCTAGTCGGCTAGACCTTGCAGTTTTGAAAGGCAATTGAGAAATGGCTCACTTCCTGAACTTGGAGTACAAAAAAGCCTACAGCACCTGGTATTCCCAGGCGGTCTCCCATCCAGGTACTAACTAGGCCCGACACTGCTTAGCTTCTGAGATCAGACGAGATCAGGCGCATTCAGTGTGGTGTGGCCGTAGGCTCTGGGCCTAGTGAGTTTTGTACTTTTAAGCATCTAGTCGGCTAGACCTTGCAGTTTTGAAAGGCAATTGAGAAAGGGCTCACTTCCTGAACTTGGAGCACAAAAAAGCCTACAGCACCTGGTATTCCCAGGCGGTCTCCCATCCAGGTACTAACTAGGCCTGACACTGCTTAACTTCCGAGATCAGACGAGATCGGGTGCATTCAGTGTGGTGTGGCCGTAGGCTCTAGGAATGCTAAGAATATTACTCTTATGCATTTGCATTTAGTAAGCTAAGCCATGCAGCCACTTGCAACATGATACCACGCTCATCGCTCGATCAGGCGAGATATATAAGACTGGTGGGCCCATTCAGGACTCCTATGTCTGGTAGGATAACTTTAATTCATCCATCCTGTGTCTGTTGCAGGGAGGTGGAGAGAACAATCAACACAATAATGGTTTTCTTTCATGCCTCTTGAAGGACTCAATATTCTCTGTACTGCATTACATGTGAAAGTCGATTTATTACCCATGAACACACTACCTGTATGCTAATTCTATGTAAAAAGGTAGCTCCAGCCCTCATGATGTTGTCCAACATTTCCGCTATAAAACGGGATACAATTATTTTGGAAACATACCAAATTTGAAAAATAATTGAGAAGTTGCGCAATTACTAATCATGGAGCACAAAAAAAGCCTACAGCACCTGGTATTCCCAGGCAGTCTCCCATCCAGGTACTAACTATTCCCGACCCTGCTTAGCTTCCGAGATCGGGCGCATTCAGTGTGGTGTGGCCGTAGGCTCTGGGCCTAGTGAGTTTGTACTTTTAAGCATCTAGTCGGCTAGACCTTGCAGTTTTGAAAGGCAATTGTGAAATGGCTCACTTCCTGAACTTAGAGCACAAAAAAGCCTACAGCACCTGGTATTCCCAGGTGGTCTCCCATCCAGGTACTAACTAGGCCCGACACTGCTTAGCTTCCGAGATCAGACGAGATCGGGCGCATTCAGTGTGGTGTGGCCGTAGGCTCTGGGCCTAGTGAGTTTTGTACTTTTAAGCATCTAGTCGGCTAGACCTTGCAGTTTTGAAAGGCAATTGAGAAATGGCTCACTTCCTGAACTTGGAGCACAAAAAAGCCTACAGCACCTGGTATTCCCAGGCGGTCTCCCATCCAGGTACTAACTAGGCCTGACACTGCTTAACTTCCGAGATCAGACGAGATCGGGTGCATTCAGTGTGGTGTGGCCGTAGGCTCTAGGAATGCTAAGAATATTACTCTTATGCATTTGCATTTAGTAAGCTAAGCCATGCAGCCACTTGCAACATGATACCACGCTCATCGCTCGATCAGGCTCGATCAGGCGAGATATATAAGACTGGTGGGCCCATTCAGGACTCCTATGTCTGGTAGGATAACTTTAATTCATCCATCCTGTGTCTGTTGCAGGGAGGTGGAGAGAACAATCAACACAATAATGGTTTTCTTTCATGCCTCTTGAAGGACTCAATATTCTCTGTACTGCATTACATGTGAAAGTCGATTTATTACCCATGAACACACTACCTGTATGCTAATTCTATGTAAAAAGGTAGCTCCAGCCCTCATGATGTTGTCCAACATTTCCGCTATAAAACGGGATACAATTATTTTGGAAACATACCAAATTTGAAAAATAATTGAGAAGTTGCGCAATTACTAATCATGGAGCACAAAAAAAGCCTACAGCACCTGGTATTCCCAGGCAGTCTCCCATCCAGGTACTAACTAGGCCTGACACTGCTTAACTTCCGAGATCAGACGAGATCGGGTGCATTCAGTGTGGTGTGGCCGTAGGCTCTAGGAATGCTAAGAATATTACTCTTATGCATTTGCATTTAGTAAGCTAAGCCATGCAGCCACTTGCAACATGATACCACGCTCATCGCTCGATCAGGCTCGATCAGGCGAGATATATAAGACTGGTGGGCCCATTCAGGACTCCTATGTCTGGTAGGATAACTTTAATTCATCCATCCTGTGTCTGTTGCAGGGAGGTGGAGAGAACAATCAACACAATAATGGTTTTCTTTCATGCCTCTTGAAGGACTCAATATTCTCTGTACTGCATTACATGTGAAAGTCGATTTATTACCCATGAACACACTACCTGTATGCTAATTCTATGTAAAAAGGTAGCTCCAGCCCTCATGATGTTGTCCAACATTTCCGCTATAAAACGGGATACAATTATTTTGGAAACATACCAAATTTGAAAAATAATTGAGAAGTTGCGCAATTACTAATCATGGAGCACAAAAAAAGCCTACAGCACCTGGTATTCCCAGGCAGTCTCCCATCCAGGTACTAACTATTCCCGACCCTGCTTAGCTTCCGAGATCGGGCGCATTCAGTGTGGTGTGGCCGTAGGCTCTGGGCCTAGTGAGTTTGTACTTTTAAGCATCTAGTCGGCTAGACCTTGCAGTTTTGAAAGGCAATTGTGAAATGGCTCACTTCCTGAACTTAGAGCACAAAAAAGCCTACAGCACCTGGTATTCCCAGGTGGTCTCCCATCCAGGTACTAACTAGGCCCGACACTGCTTAGCTTCCAAGATCAGACGAGATCGGGCGCATTCAGTGTGGTGTGGCCGTAGGCTCTGGGCCTAGTGAGTTTTGTACTTTTAAGCATCTAGTCGGCTAGACCTTGCAGTTTTGAAAGGCAATTGAGAAATGGCTCACTTCCTGAACTTGGAGCACAAAAAAGCCTACAGCACCTGGTATTCCCAGGCGGTCTCCCATCCAGGTACTAACTAGGCCTGACACTGCTTAACTTCCGAGATCAGACGAGATCGGGTGCATTCAGTGTGGTGTGGCCGTAGGCTCTAGGAATGCTAAGAATATTACTCTTATGCATTTGCATTTAGTAAGCTAAGCCATGCAGCCACTTGCAACATGATACCACGCTCATCGCTTGATCAGGCTCGATCAGGCGAGATATATAAGACTGGTGGGCCCATTCAGGACTCCTATGTCTGGTAGGATAACTTTAATTCATCCATCCTGTGTCTGTTGCAGGGAGGTGGAGAGAACAATCAACACAATAATGGTTTTCTTTCATGCCTCTTGAAGGACTCAATATTCTCTGTACTGCATTACATGTGAAAGTCGATTTATTACCCATGAACACACTACCTGTATGCTAATTCTATGTAAAAAGGTAGCTCCAGCCCTCATGATGTTGTCCAACATTTCCGCTATAAAACGGGATACAATTATTTTGGAAACATACCAAATTTGAAAAATAATTGAGAAGTTGCGCAATTACTAATCATGGAGCACAAAAAAGCCTACAGCACCTGGTATTCCCAGGCAGTCTCCCATCCAGGTACTAACTAGGCCTGACCCTGCTTAGCTTCCGAGATCGGGCACATTCAGTGTGGTGTGGCCGTAGGCTCTGGGCCTAGTGAGTTTTGTACTTTTAAGCATCTAGTCGGCTAGACCTTGCAGTTTTGAAAGGCAATTGTGAAATGGCTCACTTCCTGAACTTGGAGCACAAAAAAGCCTACAGCACCTGGTATTCCCAGGCGGTCTCCCATCCAGGTACTAACGAGGCCCGACACTGCTTAGCTTCCGAGATCAGACGAGATCGGGCGCAATCAGTGTGGTGTGGCCGTAGGCTCTGGGCCTAGTGAGTTTTGTACTTTTAAGCATCTAGTCAGCTAGACCTTGCAGTTTTGAAAGGCAATTGAGAAATGGCTCACTTCCTGAACTTGGAGCACAAAAAAGCCTACAGCACCTGGTATTCCCAGGCGGTCTCCCATCCAGGTACTAACGAGGCCCGACACTGCTTAGCTTCCGAGATCAGACGAGATCGGGCGCATTCAGTGTGGTGTGGCCGTAGGCTCTGGTTCTTGTGAGTTTTGTACTTTTAAGCATCTAGTCGGCTAGACCTTGCAGTTTTGAAAGGCAATTGAGAAATGGCTCACTTCCTGAACTTGGAGTACAAAAAAGCCTACAGCACCTGGTATTCCCAGGCGGTCTTCCATCCAGGTACTAACTAGGCCCGACACTGCTTAGCTTCTGAGATCAGGCACATTCAGTGTGGTGTGGCCGTAGGCTCTGGGCCTAGTGAGTTTTGTACTTTTAAGCATCTAGTCGGCTAGACCTTGCAGTTTTAAAAGGCAATTGAGAAAGGGCTCACTTCCTGAACTTGGAGCACAAAAAAGCCTACAGCACCTGGTATTCCCAGGCGGTCTCCCATCCAGGTACTAACTAGGCCTGACACTGCTTAACTTCCGAGATCAGTCGAGATCGGGTGCATTCAGTGTGGTGTGGCCGTAGGCTCTAGGAATGCTAAGAATATTACTCTTATGCATTTGCATTTAGTAAGCTAAGCCATGCAGCCACTTGCAACATGATACCACGCTCATCGCTCGATCAGGCGAGATATATAAGACTGGTGGGCCCATTCAGGACTCCTATGTCTGGTAGGATAACTTTAATTCATCCATCCTGTGTCTGTTGCAGGGAGGTGGAGAGAACAATCAACACAATAATGGTTTTCTTTCATGCCTCTTGAAGGACTCAATATTCTCTGTACTGCATTACATGTGAAAGTCGATTTATTACCCATGAACACACTACCTGTATGCTAATTCTATGTAAAAAGGTAGCTCCAGCCCTCA
>NW_027182325.1:2690000-2705000 GCF_040938575.1 Ambystoma mexicanum | reverse complement strand
TGCATTACATGTGAAAGTCGATTTATTACCCATGAACACACTACCTGTATGCTAATTCTATGTAAAAAGGTAGCTCCAGCCCTCATGATGTTGTCCAACATTTCCGCTATAAAACGGGATACAATTATTTTGGAAACATACCAAATTTGAAAAATAATTGAGAAGTTGCGCAATTACTAATCATGGAGCACAAAAAAGCCTACAGCACCTGGTATCCCCAGGCAGTCTCCCATCCAGGTACTAACTAGGCCTGACCCTGTTTAGCTTCCGAGATCGGGTGCATTCAGTGTGGTGTGGCCGTAGGCTCTGGGCCTAGTGAGTTTTTTACTTTTAAGCATCTAGTCGGCTAGACCTTGCAGTTTTGAAAGACAATTGTGAAATGGCTCACTTCCTGAACTTGGAGCACAAAAAAACCTACAGCACCTGGTATTCCCAGGTGGTCTCCCATCCAGGTACTAACTAGGCCCGACACTGCTTAGCTTCCGAGATCAGACGAGATCGGGCGCAATCAGTGTGGTGTGGCCGTAGGCTCTGAGCCTAGTGAGTTTTGTACTTTTAAGCATCTAGTCAGCTAGACCTTGCAGTTTTGAAAGGCAATTGAGAAATGGCTCACTTCCTGAACTTGGAGCACAAAAAAGCCTACAGCACCTGGTATTCCCAGGCGGTCTCCCATCCAGGTACTAACGAGGCCCGACACTGCTTAGCTTCCGAGATCAGACGAGATCGGGCGCAATCAGTGTGGTGTGGCCGTAGGCTCTGGGCCTAGTGAGTTTTGTACTTTTAAGCATCTAGTCAGCTAGACCTTGCAATTTTGAAAGGCAATTGAGAAATGGCTCACTTCCTGAACTTGGAGCACAAAAAAGCCTACAGCACCTGGTATTCCCAGGCGGTCTCCCATCCAGGTACTAACGATGCCCGACACTGCTTAGCTTCCGAGATCAGACGAGATCGGGCGCATTCAGTGTGGTGTGGCCGTAGGCTCTGGTTCTTGTGAGTTTTGTACTTTTAAGCATCTAGTCGGCTAGACCTTGCAGTTTTGAAAGGCAATTGAGAAATGGCTCACTTCCTGAACTTGGAGTACAAAAAAGCCTACAGCACCTGGTATTCCCAGGCGGTCTTCCATCCAGGTACTAACTAGGCCCGACACTGCTTAGCTTCTGAGATCAGACGAGATCAGGCACATTCAGTGTGGTGTGGCCGTAGGCTCTGGGCCTAGTGAGTTTTGTACTTTTAAGCATCTAGTCGGCTAGACCTTGCAGTTTTAAAAGGCAATTGAGAAAGGGCTCACTTCCTGAACTTGGAGCACAAAAAAGCCTACAGCACCTGGTATTCCCAGGCGGTCTCCCATCCAGGTACTAACTAGGCCTGACACTGCTTAACTTCCAAGATCAGACGAGATCGGGTGCATTCAGTGTGGTGTGGCCGTAGGCTCTAGGAATGCTAAGAATATTACTCTTATGCATTTGCATTTAGTAAGCTAAGCCATGCAGCCACTTGCAACATGATACCACGCTCATCGCTCGATCAGGCGAGATATATAAGACTGGTGGGCCCATTCAGGACTCCTATGTCTGGTAGGATAACTTTAATTCATCCATCCTGTGTCTGTTGCAGGGAGGTGGAGAGAACAATCAACACAATAATGGTTTTCTTTCATGCCTCTTGAAGGACTCAATATTCTCTGTACTGCATTACATGTGAAAGTCGATTTATTACCCATGAACACACTACCTGTATGCTAATTCTATGTAAAAAGGTAGCTCCAGCCCTCATGATGTTGTCCAACATTTCCGCTATAAAACGGGATACAATTATTTTGGAAACATACCAAATTTGAAAAATAATTGAGAAGTTGCGCAATTACTAATCATGGAGCACAAAAAAAGCCTACAGCACCTGGTATTCCCAGGCAGTCTCCCATCCAGGTACTAACTAGGCCCGACCCTGCTTAGCTTCCGAGATCGGGCGCATTCAGTGTGGTGTGGCCGTAGGCTCTGGGCCTAGTGAGTTTGTACTTTTAAGCATCTAGTCGGCTAGACCTTGCAGTTTTGAAAGGCAATTGTGAAATGGCTCACTTCCTGAACTTGGAGCACAAAAAAGCCTACAGCACCTGGTATTCCCAGGTGGTCTCCCATCCAGGTACTAACTAGGCCCGACACTGCTTAGCTTCCGAGATCAGACGAGATCGGGCGCATTCAGTGTGGTGTGGCCGTAGGCTCTGGGCCTAGTGAGTTTTGTACTTTTAAGCATCTAGTCGGCTAGACCTTGCAGTTTTGAAAGGCAATTGAGAAATGGCTCACTTCCTGAACTTGGAGTACAAAAAAGCCTACAGCACCTGGTATTCCCAGGCGGTCTCCCATCCAGGTACTAACTAGGCCCGACACTGCTTAGCTTCTGAGATCAGACGAGATCAGGCGCATTCAGTGTGGTGTGGCCGTAGGCTCTGGGCCTAGTGAGTGTTGTACTTTTAAGCATCTAGTCGGCTAGACCTTGCAGTTTTAAAAGGCAATTGAGAAAGGGCTCACTTCCTGAACTTGGAGCACAAAAAAGCCTACAGCACCTGGTATTCCCAGGCAGTCTCCCATCCAGGTACTAACTAGGCCTGACACTGCTTAACTTCCGAGATCAGACGAGATCGGGTGCATTCAGTGTGGTGTGGCCGTAGGCTCTAGGAATGCTAAGAATATTACTCTTATGCATTTGCATTTAGTAAGCTAAGCCATGCAGCCACTTGCAACATGATACCACGCTCATCGCTCGATCAGGCGAGATATATAAGACTGGTGGGCCCATTCAGGACTCCTATGTCTGGTAGGATAACTTTAATTCATCCATCCTGTGTCTGTTGCAGGGAGGTGGAGAGAACAATCAACACAATAATGGTTTTCTTTCATGCCTCTTGAAGGACTCAATATTCTCTGTACTGCATTACATGTGAAAGTCGATTTATTACCCATGAACACACTACCTGTATGCTAATTCTATGTAAAAAGGTAGCTCCAGCCCTCATGATGTTGTCCAACATTTCCGCTATAAAACGGGATACAATTATTTTGGAAACATACCAAATTTGAAAAATAATTGAGAAGTTGCGCAATTACTAATCATGGAGCACAAAAAAGCCTACAGCACCTGGTATTCCCAGGCAGTCTCCCATCCAGGTACTAACTAGGCCTGACCCTGCTTAGCTTCTGAGATCGGGCACATTCAGTGTGGTGTGGCCGTAGGCTCTGGGCCTAGTGAGTTTTGTACTTTTAAGCATCTAGTCGGCTAGACCTTGCAGTTTTGAAAGGGAATTGTGAAATGGCTCACTTCCTGAACTTGGAGCACAAAAAAGCCTACAGCACCTGGTATTCCCAGGTGGTCTCCCATCCAGGTACTAACTAGGCCCGACACTGCTTAGCTTCCGAGATCAGACGAGATCGGGCGCAATCAGTGTGGTGTGGCCGTAGGCTCTGGGCCTAGTGAGTTTTGTACTTTTAAGCATCTAGTCAGCTAGACCTTGCAGTTTTGAAAGGCAATTGAGAAATGGCTCACTTCCTGAACTTGGAGCACAAAAAAGCCTACAGCACCTGGTATTCCCAGGCGGTCTCCCATCCAGGTACTAACGAGGCCCGACACTGCTTAGCTTCCGAGATCAGACGAGATCGGGCGCATTCAGTGTGGTGTGGCCGTAGGCTCTGGTTCTTGTGAGTTTTGTACTTTTAAGCATCTAGTCGGCTAGACCTTGCAGTTTTGAAAGGCAATTGAGAAATGGCTCACTTCCTGAACTTGGAGTACAAAAAAGCCTACAGCACCTGGTATTCCCAGGCGGTCTCCCATCCAGGTACTAACTAGGCCTGACACTGCTTAACTTCCGAGATCAGTCGAGATCGGGTGCATTCAGTGTGGTGTGGCCGTAGGCTCTAGGAATGCTAAGAATATTACTCTTATGCATTTGCATTTAGTAAGCTAAGCCATGCAGCCACTTGCAACATGATACCACGCTCATCGCTCGATCAGGCTCGATCAGGCGAGATATATAAGACTGGTGCTGCCCATTCAGGACTCCTATGTCTGGTAGGATAACTTTAATTCATCCATCCTGTGTCTGTTGCAGGGAGGTGGAGAGAACAATCAACACAATAATGGTTTTCTTTCATGCCTCTTGAAGGACTCAATATTCTCTGTACTGCATTACATGTGAAAGTCGATTTATTACCCATGAACACACTACCCGTATGCTAATTCTATGTAAAAAGGTAGCTCCAGCCCTCATGATGTTGTCCAACATTTCCGCTATAAAACGGGATACAATTATTTTGGAAACATACCAAATTTGAAAAATAATTGAGAAGTTGCGCAATTACTAATCATGGAGCACAAAAAAAGCCTACAGCACCTGGTATTCCCAGGCAGTCTCCCATCCAAGTACTAACTAGGCCCGACCCTGTTTAGCTTCTGAGATCGGGCGCATTCAGTGTGGTGTGGCCGTAGGCTCTGGGCCTAGTGAGTTTTGTACTTTTAAGCATCTAGTCGGCTAGACCTTGCAGTTTTGAAAGGCAATTGTGAAATGGCTCACTTCCTGAACTTGGAGCACAAAAAAGCCTACAGCACCTGGTATTCCCAGGCGGTCTCCCATCCAGGTACTAACTAGGCCCGACACTGCTTAGCTTCTGAGATCAGATGAGATCGGGCGCATTCAGTGTGGTGTGGCCGAAGGCTCTGGGCTTAGTGAGTTATGTACTTTTAAGCATCTAGTCGGCTAGACCTTGCAGTTTTGAAAGGCAATTGTGAAATGGCTCACTTCCTGAACTTGGAGCACAAAAAAGCCTACAGCACCTGGTATTCCCAGGTGGTCTCCCATCCAGGTACTAACTAGGCCCGACACTGCTTAGCTTCCGAGATCAGACGCAATCAGTGTGGTGTGGCCGTAGGCTCTGGGCCTAGTGAGTTTTGTACTTTTAAGCATCTAGTCAGCTAGACCTTGCAGTTTTGAAAGGCAATTGAGAAATGGCTCACTTCCTGAACTTGGAGCACAAAAAAGCCTACAGCACCTGGTATTCCCAGGCGGTCTCCCATCCAGATACTAACGAGGCCCGACACTGCTTAGCTTCCGAGATCGGGCGCATTCAGTGTGGTGTGGCCGTAGGGTCTGGGCCTTGTGAGTTTTGTACTTTTAAGCATCTAGTCGGCTAGACCTTTCAGTTTTGAAAGGCAATTGAGAAATGGCTCACTTCCTGAACTTGGAGTACAAAAAAGCCTACAGCACCTGGTATTCCCAGGCGGTCTCCCATCCAGGTACTAACTAGGCCCGACACTGCTTAGCTTCTGAGATCAGACGAGATCAGGCACATTCAGTGTGGTGTGGCCGTAGGCTCTGGGCCTAGTGAGTTTTGTACTTTTAAGCATCTAGTCGGCTAGACCTTGCAGTTTTGAAAGGCAATTGAGAAAGGGCTCACTTCCTGAACTTGGAGCACAAAAAAGCCTACAGCACCTGGTATTCCCAGGCGGTCTCCCATCCAGGTACTAACTAGGCCTAACACTGCTTAACTTCCAAGATCAGACGAGATCGGGTGCATTCAGTGTGGTGTGGCCGTAGGCTCTAGGAATGCTAAGAATATTACTCTTATGCATTTGCATTTAGTAAGCTAAGCCATGCAGCCACTTGCAACATGATACCACGCTCATCGCTCGATCAGGCTCGATCAGGCGAGATATATAAGACTGGTGGGCCCATTCAGGACTCCTATGTCTGGTAGGATAACTTTAATTCATCCATCCTGTGTCTGTTGCAGGGAGGTGGAGAGAACAATCAACACAATAATGGTTTTCTTTCATGCCTCTTGAAGGACTCAATATTCTCTGTACTGCATTACATGTGAAAGTCGATTTATTACCCATGAACACACTACCTGTATGCTAATTCTATGTAAAAAGGTAGCTCCAGCCCTCATGATGTTGTCCAACATTTCCGCTATAAAACGGGATACAATTATTTTGGAAACATACCAAATTTGAAAAATAATTGAGAAGTTGCGCAATTACTAATCATGGAGCACAAAAAAGCCTACAGCACCTGGTATCCCCAGGCAGTCTCCCATCCAGGTACTAACTAGGCCTGACCCTGTTTAGCTTCCGAGATCGGGTGCATTCAGTGTGGTGTGGCCGTAGGCTCTGGGCCTAGTGAGTTTTTTACTTTTAAGCATCTAGTCGGCTAGACCTTGCAGTTTTGAAAGACAATTGTGAAATGGCTCACTTCCTGAACTTGGAGCACAAAAAAACCTACAGCACCTGGTATTCCCAGGTGGTCTCCCATCCAGGTACTAACTAGGCCCGACACTGCTTAGCTTCCGAGATCAGACGAGATCGGGCGCAATCAGTGTGGTGTGGCCGTAGGCTCTGAGCCTAGTGAGTTTTGTACTTTTAAGCATCTAGTCAGCTAGACCTTGCAGTTTTGAAAGGCAATTGAGAAATGGCTCACTTCCTGAACTTGGAGCACAAAAAAGCCTACAGCACCTGGTATTCCCAGGCGGTCTCCCATCCAGGTACTAACGAGGCCCGACACTGCTTAGCTTCCGAGATCAGACGAGATCGGGCGCAATCAGTGTGGTGTGGCCGTAGGCTCTGGGCCTAGTGAGTTTTGTACTTTTAAGCATCTAGTCAGCTAGACCTTGCAATTTTGAAAGGCAATTGAGAAATGGCTCACTTCCTGAACTTGGAGCACAAAAAAGCCTACAGCACCTGGTATTCCCAGGCGGTCTCCCATCCAGGTACTAACGATGCCCGACACTGCTTAGCTTCCGAGATCAGACGAGATCGGGCGCATTCAGTGTGGTGTGGCCGTAGGCTCTGGTTCTTGTGAGTTTTGTACTTTTAAGCATCTAGTCGGCTAGACCTTGCAGTTTTGAAAGGCAATTGAGAAATGGCTCACTTCCTGAACTTGGAGTACAAAAAAGCCTACAGCACCTGGTATTCCCAGGCGGTCTTCCATCCAGGTACTAACTAGGCCCGACACTGCTTAGCTTCTGAGATCAGACGAGATCAGGCACATTCAGTGTGGTGTGGCCGTAGGCTCTGGGCCTAGTGAGTTTTGTACTTTTAAGCATCTAGTCGGCTAGACCTTGCAGTTTTAAAAGGCAATTGAGAAAGGGCTCACTTCCTGAACTTGGAGCACAAAAAAGCCTACAGCACCTGGTATTCCCAGGCGGTCTCCCATCCAGGTACTAACTAGGCCTGACACTGCTTAACTTCCAAGATCAGACGAGATCGGGTGCATTCAGTGTGGTGTGGCCGTAGGCTCTAGGAATGCTAAGAATATTACTCTTATGCATTTGCATTTAGTAAGCTAAGCCATGCAGCCACTTGCAACATGATACCACGCTCATCGCTCGATCAGGCGAGATATATAAGACTGGTGGGCCCATTCAGGACTCCTATGTCTGGTAGGATAACTTTAATTCATCCATCCTGTGTCTGTTGCAGGGAGGTGGAGAGAACAATCAACACAATAATGGTTTTCTTTCATGCCTCTTGAAGGACTCAATATTCTCTGTACTGCATTACATGTGAAAGTCGATTTATTACCCATGAACACACTACCTGTATGCTAATTCTATGTAAAAAGGTAGCTCCAGCCCTCATGATGTTGTCCAACATTTCCGCTATAAAACGGGATACAATTATTTTGGAAACATACCAAATTTGAAAAATAATTGAGAAGTTGCGCAATTACTAATCATGGAGCACAAAAAAAGCCTACAGCACCTGGTATTCCCAGGCAGTCTCCCATCCAGGTACTAACTAGGCCCGACCCTGCTTAGCTTCCGAGATCGGGCGCATTCAGTGTGGTGTGGCCGTAGGCTCTGGGCCTAGTGAGTTTGTACTTTTAAGCATCTAGTCGGCTAGACCTTGCAGTTTTGAAAGGCAATTGTGAAATGGCTCACTTCCTGAACTTGGAGCACAAAAAAGCCTACAGCACCTGGTATTCCCAGGTGGTCTCCCATCCAGGTACTAACTAGGCCCGACACTGCTTAGCTTCCGAGATCAGACGAGATCGGGCGCATTCAGTGTGGTGTGGCCGTAGGCTCTGGGCCTAGTGAGTTTTGTACTTTTAAGCATCTAGTCGGCTAGACCTTGCAGTTTTGAAAGGCAATTGAGAAATGGCTCACTTCCTGAACTTGGAGTACAAAAAAGCCTACAGCACCTGGTATTCCCAGGCGGTCTCCCATCCAGGTACTAACTAGGCCCGACACTGCTTAGCTTCTGAGATCAGACGAGATCAGGCGCATTCAGTGTGGTGTGGCCGTAGGCTCTGGGCCTAGTGAGTGTTGTACTTTTAAGCATCTAGTCGGCTAGACCTTGCAGTTTTAAAAGGCAATTGAGAAAGGGCTCACTTCCTGAACTTGGAGCACAAAAAAGCCTACAGCACCTGGTATTCCCAGGCAGTCTCCCATCCAGGTACTAACTAGGCCTGACACTGCTTAACTTCCGAGATCAGACGAGATCGGGTGCATTCAGTGTGGTGTGGCCGTAGGCTCTAGGAATGCTAAGAATATTACTCTTATGCATTTGCATTTAGTAAGCTAAGCCATGCAGCCACTTGCAACATGATACCACGCTCATCGCTCGATCAGGCGAGATATATAAGACTGGTGGGCCCATTCAGGACTCCTATGTCTGGTAGGATAACTTTAATTCATCCATCCTGTGTCTGTTGCAGGGAGGTGGAGAGAACAATCAACACAATAATGGTTTTCTTTCATGCCTCTTGAAGGACTCAATATTCTCTGTACTGCATTACATGTGAAAGTCGATTTATTACCCATGAACACACTACCTGTATGCTAATTCTATGTAAAAAGGTAGCTCCAGCCCTCATGATGTTGTCCAACATTTCCGCTATAAAACGGGATACAATTATTTTGGAAACATACCAAATTTGAAAAATAATTGAGAAGTTGCGCAATTACTAATCATGGAGCACAAAAAAGCCTACAGCACCTGGTATTCCCAGGCAGTCTCCCATCCAGGTACTAACTAGGCCTGACCCTGCTTAGCTTCTGAGATCGGGCACATTCAGTGTGGTGTGGCCGTAGGCTCTGGGCCTAGTGAGTTTTGTACTTTTAAGCATCTAGTCGGCTAGACCTTGCAGTTTTGAAAGGGAATTGTGAAATGGCTCACTTCCTGAACTTGGAGCACAAAAAAGCCTACAGCACCTGGTATTCCCAGGTGGTCTCCCATCCAGGTACTAACTAGGCCCGACACTGCTTAGCTTCCGAGATCAGACGAGATCGGGCGCAATCAGTGTGGTGTGGCCGTAGGCTCTGGGCCTAGTGAGTTTTGTACTTTTAAGCATCTAGTCAGCTAGACCTTGCAGTTTTGAAAGGCAATTGAGAAATGGCTCACTTCCTGAACTTGGAGCACAAAAAAGCCTACAGCACCTGGTATTCCCAGGCGGTCTCCCATCCAGGTACTAACGAGGCCCGACACTGCTTAGCTTCCGAGATCAGACGAGATCGGGCGCATTCAGTGTGGTGTGGCCGTAGGCTCTGGTTCTTGTGAGTTTTGTACTTTTAAGCATCTAGTCGGCTAGACCTTGCAGTTTTGAAAGGCAATTGAGAAATGGCTCACTTCCTGAACTTGGAGTACAAAAAAGCCTACAGCACCTGGTATTCCCAGGCGGTCTTCCATCCAGGTACTAACTAGGCCCGACACTGCTTAGCTTCTGAGATCAGACGAGATCAGGCACATTCAGTGTGGTGTGGCCGTAGGCTCTGGGCCTAGTGAGTTTTGTACTTTTAAGCATCTAGTCGGCTAGACCTTGCAGTTTTAAAAGGCAATTGAGAAAGGGCTCACTTCCTGAACTTGGAGCACAAAAAAGCCTACAGCACCTGGTATTCCCAGGCGGTCTCCCATCCAGGTACTAACTAGGCCTGACACTGCTTAACTTCCGAGATCAGTCGAGATCGGGTGCATTCAGTGTGGTGTGGCCGTAGGCTCTAGGAATGCTAAGAATATTACTCTTATGCATTTGCATTTAGTAAGCTAAGCCATGCAGCCACTTGCAACATGATACCACGCTCATCGCTCGATCAGGCTCGATCAGGCGAGATATATAAGACTGGTGGGCCCATTCAGGACTCCTATGTCTGGTAGGATAACTTTAATTCATCCATCCTGTGTCTGTTGCAGGGAGGTGGAGAGAACAATCAACACAATAATGGTTTTCTTTCATGCCTCTTGAAGGACTCAATATTCTCTGTACTGCATTACATGTGAAAGTCGATTTATTACCCATGAACACACTACCTGTATGCTAATTCTATGTAAAAAGGTAGCTCCAGCCCTCATGATGTTGTCCAACATTTCCGCTATAAAACGGGATACAATTATTTTGGAAACATACCAAATTTGAAAAATAATTGAGAAGTTGCGCAATTACTAATCATGGAGCACAAAAAAAGCCTACAGCACCTGGTATTCCCAGGCAGTCTCCCATCCAGGTACTAACTAGGCCCGACCCTGCTTAGCTTCCGAGATCGGGCGCATTCAGTGTGGTGTGGCCGTAGGCTCTGGGCCTAGTGAGTTTGTACTTTTAAGCATCTAGTCGGCTAGACCTTGCAGTTTTGAAAGGCAATTGTGAAATGGCTCACTTCCTGAACTTGGAGCACAAAAAAGCCTACAGCACCTGGTATTCCCAGGTGGTCTCCCATCCAGGTACTAACTAGGCCCGACACTGCTTAGCTTCCGAGATCAGACAAGATCGGGCGCATTCAGTGTGGTGTGGCCGTAGGCTCTGGGCCTAGTGAGTTTTGTACTTTTAAGCATCTAGTCGGCTAGACCTTGCAGTTTTGAAAGGCAATTGAGAAATGGCTCACTTCCTGAACTTGGAGTACAAAAAAGCCTACAGCACCTGGTATTCCCAGGCGGTCTCCCATCCAGGTACTAACTAGGCCCGACACTGCTTAGCTTCTGAGATCAGACGAGATCAGGCGCATTCAGTGTGGTGTGGCCGTAGGCTCTGGGCCTAGTGAGTGTTGTACTTTTAAGCATCTAGTCGGCTAGACCTTGCAGTTTTAAAAGGCAATTGAGAAAGGGCTCACTTCCTGAACTTGGAGCACAAAAAAGCCTACAGCACCTGGTATTCCCAGGCAGTCTCCCATCCAGGTACTAACTAGGCCTGACACTGCTTAACTTCCGAGATCAGACGAGATCGGGTGCATTCAGTGTGGTGTGGCCGTAGGCTCTAGGAATGCTAAGAATATTACTCTTATGCATTTGCATTTAGTAAGCTAAGCCATGCAGCCACTTGCAACATGATACCACGCTCATCGCTCGATCAGGCTCGATCAGGCGAGATATATAAGACTGGTGGGCCCATTCAGGACTCCTATGTCTGGTAGGATAACTTTAATTCATCCATCCTGTGTCTGTTGCAGGGAGGTGGAGAGAACAATCAACACAATAATGGTTTTCTTTCATGCCTCTTGAAGGACTCAATATTCTCTGTACTGCATTACATGTGAAAGTCGATTTATTACCCATGAACACACTACCTGTATGCTAATTCTATGTAAAAAGGTAGCTCCAGCCCTCATGATGTTGTCCAACATTTCCGCTATAAAACGGGATACAATTATTTTGGAAACATACCAAATTTGAAAAATAATTGAGAAGTTGCGCAATTACTAATCATGGAGCACAAAAAAGCCTACAGCACCTGGTATTCCCAGGCAGTCTCCCATCCAGGTACTAATTAGGCCCGACCCTGCTTAGCTTCCGAGATTGGGCACATTCAGTGTGGTGTGGCCGTAGGCTCTGGGCCTAGTGAGTTTTGTACTTTTAAGCATCTAGTCGGCTAGACCTTGCAGTTTTGAAAGGCAATTGAGAAATGGCTCACTTCCTGAACTTGGAGCACAAAAAAGCCTACAGCACCTGGTATTCCCAGGCAGTCTCCCATCCAGGTACTAACTAGGCCTGACACTGCTTAACTTCCGAGATCAGACGAGATCGGGTGCATTCAGTGTGGTGTGGCCGTAGGCTCTAGGAATGCTAAGAATATTACTCTTATGCATTTGCATTTAGTAAGCTAAGCCATGCAGCCACTTGCAACATGATACCACGCTCATCGCTCGATCAGGCGAGATATATAAGACTGGTGGGCCCATTCAGGACTCCTATGTCTGGTAGGATAACTTTAATTCATCCATCCTGTGTCTGTTGCAGGGAGGTGGAGAGAACAATCAACACAATAATGGTTTTCTTTCATGCCTCTTGAAGGACTCAATATTCTCTGTACTGCATTACATGTGAAAGTCGATTTATTACCCATGAACACACTACCTGTATGCTAATTCTATGTAAAAAGGTAGCTCCAGCCCTCATGATGTTGTCCAACATTTCCGCTATAAAACGGGATACAATTATTTTGGAAACATACCAAATTTGAAAAATAATTGAGAAGTTGCGCAATTACTAATCATGGAGCACAAAAAAGCCTACAGCACCTGGTATTCCCAGGCAGTCTCCCATCCAGGTACTAACTAGGCCCGACCCTGCTTAGCTTCCGAGATTGGGCACATTCAGTGTGGTGTGGCCGTAGGCTCTGGGCCTAGTGAGTTTTGTACTTTTAAGCATCTAGTCGGCTAGACCTTGCAGTTTTGAAAGGCAATTGTGAAATGGCTCACTTCCTGAACTTGGAGCACAAAAAAGCCTACAGCACCTGGTATTCCCAGGCGGTCTCCCATCCAGGTACTAACTAGGCCTGACACTGCTTAACTTCCGAGATCAGACGAGATCGGGTGCATTCAGTGTGGTGTGGCCGTAGGCTCTAGGAATGCTAAGAATATTACTCTTATGCATTTGCATTTAGTAAGCTAAGCCATGCAGCCACTTGCAACATGATACCACGCTCATCGCTCGATCAGGCGAGATATATAAGACTGGTGGGCCCATTCAGGACTCCTATGTCTGGTAGGATAACTTTAATTCATCCATCCTGTGTCTGTTGCAGGGAGGTGGAGAGAACAATCAACACAATAATGGTTTTCTTTCATGCCTCTTGAAGGACTCAATATTCTCTGTACTGCATTACATGTGAAAGTCGATTTATTACCCATGAACACACTACCTGTATGCTAATTCTATGTAAAAAGGTAGCTCCAGCCCTCATGATGTTGTCCAACATTTCCGCTATAAAACGGGATACAATTATTTTGGAAACATACCAAATTTGAAAAATAATTGAGAAGTTGCGCAATTACTAATCATGGAGCACAAAAAAAGCCTACAGCACCTGGTATTCCCAGGCAGTCTCCCATCCAGGTACTAACTAGGCCCGACCCTGCTTAGCTTCCGAGATCAGGTGCATTCAGTGTGGTGTGGCCGTAGGCTCTGGGCCTAGTGAGTTTGTACTTTTAAGCATCTAGTCGGCTAGACCTTGCAGTTTTGAAAGGCAATTGTGAAATGGCTCACTTCCTGAACTTGGAGCACAAAAAAGCCTACAGCACCTGGTATTCCCAGGTGGTCTCCCATCCAGGTACTAACTAGGCCCGACACTGCTTAGCTTCCGAGATCGGGCGCATTCAGTGTGGTGTGGCCGTAGGCTCTGGGCCTAGTGAGTTTTGTACTTTTAAGCATCTAGTCGGCTAGACCTTGCAGTTTTGAAAGGCAATTGAGAAATGGCTCACTTCCTGAACTTGGAGTACAAAAAAGCCTACAGCACCTGGTATTCCCAGGCGGTCTCCCATCCAGGTACTAACTAGGCCCGACACTGCTTAGCTTCTGAGATCAGACGAGATCAGGCGCATTCAGTGTGGTGTGGCCGTAGGCTCTGGGCCTAGTGAGTTTTGTACTTTTAAGCATCTAGTCGGCTAGACCTTGCAGTTTTGAAAGGCAATTGAGAAAGGGCTCACTTCCTGAACTTGGAGCACAAAAAAGCCTACAGCACCTGGTATTCCCAGGCGGTCTCCCATCCAGGTACTAACTAGGCCTAACACTGCTTAACTTCCGAGATCAGACGAGATCTGGTGCATTCAGTGTGGTGTGGCCATAGGCTCTAGGAATGCTAAGAATATTACTCTTATGCATTTGCATTTAGTAAGCTAAGCCATGCAGCCACTTGCAACATGATACCACGCTCATCGCTCGATCAGGCTCGATCAGGCGAGATATATAAGACTGGTGGGCCCATTCAGGACTCCTATGTCTGGTAGGATAACTTTAATTCATCCATCCTGTGTCTGTTGCAGGGAGGTGGAGAGAACAATCAACACAATAATGGTTTTCTTTCATGCCTCTTGAAGGACTCAATATTCTCTGTACTGCATTACATGTGAAAGTCGATTTATTACCCATGAACACACTACCTGTATGCTAATTCTATGTAAAAAGGTAGCTCCAGCCCTCATGATGTTGTCCAACATTTCCGCTATAAAACGGGATACAATTATTTTGGAAACATACCAAATTTGAAAAATAATTGAGAAGTTGCGCAATTACTAATCGTGGAGCACAAAAAAGCCTACAGCACCTGGTATTCCCAGGCAGTCTCCCATCCAGGTACTAACTAGGCCTGACCCTGCTTAGCTTCCGAGATCGGGCGCATTCAGTGTGGTGTGGCCGTAGGCTCTGGGCCTAGTGAGTTTTGTACTTTTAAGCATCTAGTCGGCTAGACCTTGCAGTTTTGAAAGGCAATTGTGAAATGGCTCACTTCCTGAACTTGGAGCACAAAAAAGCCTACAGCACCTGGTATTCCCAGGTGGTCTCCCATCCAGGTACTAACTAGGCCTGACACTGCTTAGCTTCCGAGATCAGACGAGATCGGGCGCAATCAGTGTGGTGTGGCCGTAGGCTCTGGGCCTAGTGAGTTTTGTACTTTTAAGCATCTAGTCAGCTAGACCTTGCAGTTTTGAAAGGCAATTGAGAAATGGCTCACTTCCTGAACTTGGAGCACAAAAAAGCCTACAGCACCTGGTATTCCCAGGCGGTCTCCCATCCAGGTACTAACGAGGCCCGACA
>NW_027182325.1:2650000-2655000 GCF_040938575.1 Ambystoma mexicanum | reverse complement strand
AACAATCAACACAATAATGGTTTTCTTTCATGCCTCTTGAAGGACTCAATATTCTCTGTACTGCATTACATGTGAAAGTCGATTTATTACCCATGAACACACTACCTGTATGCTAATTCTATGTAAAAAGGTAGCTCCAGCCCTCATGATGTTGTCCAACATTTCCGCTATAAAACGGGATACAATTATTTTGGAAACATACCAAATTTGAAAAATAATTGAGAAGTTGCGCAATTACTAATCATGGAGCACAAAAAAAGCCTACAGCACCTGGTATTCCCAGGCAGTCTCCCATCCAGGTACTAACTAGGCCCGACCCTGCTTAGCTTCTGAGATCGGGCGCATTCAGTGTGGTGTGGCCGTAGGCTCTGGGCCTAGTGAGTTTGTACTTTGAAGCATCTAGTCGGCTAGACCTTGCAGTTTTGAAAGGCAATTGTGAAATGGCTCACTTCCTGAACTTGGAGCACAAAAAAGCCTACAGCACCTGGTATTCCCAGGTGGTCTCCCATCCAGGTACTAACTAGGCCCGACACTGCTTAGCTTCCGAGATCAGACGAGATCGGGCGCATTCAGTGTGGTGTGGCCGTAGGCTCTGGGCCTAGTGAGTTTTGTACTTTTAAGCATCTAGTCGCTAGACTTGCAGTTTTGAAAGGCAATTGAGAAATGGCTCACTTCCTGAACTTGGAGTACAAAAAAGCCTACAGCACCTGGTATTCCCAGGCGGTCTCCCATCCAGGTACTAACTAGGCCCGACACTGCTTAGCTTCTGAGATCAGACGAGATCAGGCGCATTCAGTGTGGTGTGGCCGTAGGCTCTGGGCCTAGTGAGTGTTGTACTTTTAAGCATCTAGTCGGCTAGACCTTGCAGTTTTAAAAGGCAATTGAGAAAGGGCTCACTTCCTGAACTTGGAGCACAAAAAAGCCTACAGCACCTGGTATTCCCAGGCGGTCTCCCATCCAGGTACTAACTAGGCCTGACACTGCTTAACTTCCGAGATCAGACGAGATCGGGTGCATTCAGTGTGGTGTGGCCGTAGGTTCTAGGAATGCTAAGAATATTACTCTTATGCATTTGCATTTAGTAAGCTAAGCCATGCAGCCACTTGCAACATGATACCACGCTCATTGCTCGATCAGGCGAGATATATAAGACTGGTGGGCCCATTCAGGACTCCTATGTCTGGTAGGATAACTTTAATTCATCCATCCTGTGTCTGTTGCAGGGAGGTGGAGAGAACAATCAACACAATAATGGTTTTCTTTCATGCCTCTTGAAGGACTCAATATTCTCTGTACTGCATTACATGTGAAAGTCGATTTATTACCCATGAACACACTACCTGTATGCTAATTCTATGTAAAAAGGTAGCTCCAGCCCTCATGATGTTGTCCAACATTTCCGCTATAAAACGGGATACAATTATTTTGGAAACATACCAAATTTGAAAAATAATTGAGAAGTTGCGCAATTACTAATCATGGAGCACAAAAAAGCCTACAGCACCTGGTATTCCCAGGCAGTCTCCCATCCAGGTACTAACTAGGCCTGACCCTGCTTAGCTTCTGAGATCAGGCACATTCAGTGTGGTGTGGCCGTAGGCTCTGGGCCTAGTGAGTTTTGTACTTTTAAGCATCTAGTCGGCTAGACCTTGCAGTTTTGAAAGGCAATTGTGAAATGGCTCACTTCCTGAACTTGGAGCACAAAAAAGCCTACAGCACCTGGTATTCCCAGGTGGTCTCCCATCCAGGTACTAACTAGGCCCGACACTGCTTAGCTTCCGAGATCAGACGAGATCGGGCGCAATCAGTGTGGTGTGGCCGTAGGCTCTGGGCCTAGTGAGTTTTGTACTTTTAAGCATCTAGTCAGCTAGACCTTGCAGTTTTGAAAGGCAATTGAGAAATGGCTCACTTCCTGAACTTGGAGCACAAAAAAGCCTACAGCACCTGGTATTCCCAGGCGGTCTCCCATCCAGGTACTAACGAGGCCCGACACTGCTTAGCTTCCGAGATCAGACGCATTCAGTGTGGTGTGGCCGTAGGCTCTGGTTCTTGTGAGTTTTGTACTTTTAAGCATCTAGTCGGCTAGACCTTGCAGTTTTGAAAGGCAATTGAGAAATGGCTCACTTCCTGAACTTGGAGTACAAAAAAGCCTACAGCACCTGGTATTCCCAGGCGGTCTTCCATCCAGGTACTAACTAGGCCCGACACTGCTTAGCTTCTGAGATCAGACGAGATCAGGCACATTCAGTGTGGTGTGGCCGTAGGCTCTGGACCTAGTGAGTTTTGTACTTTTAAGCATCTAGTCGGCTAGACCTTGCAGTTTTAAAAGGCAATTGAGAAAGGGCTCACTTCCTGAACTTGGAGCACAAAAAAGCCTACAGCACCTGGTATTCCCAGGCGGTCTCCCATCCAGGTACTAACTAGGCCTGACACTGCTTAACTTCTGAGATCAGTCGAGATCGGGTGCATTCAGTGTGGTGTGGCCGTAGGCTCTAGGAATGCTAAGAATATTACTCTTATGCATTTGCATTTAGTAAGCTAAGCCATGCAGCCACTTGCAACATGATACCACGCTCATCGCTCGATCAGGCTCGATCAGGCGAGATATATAAGACTGGTGGGCCCATTCAGGACTCCTATGTCTGGTAGGATAACTTTAATTCATCCATCCTGTGTCTGTTGCAGGGAGGTGGAGAGAACAATCAACACAATAATGGTTTTCTTTCATGCCTCTTGAAGGACTCAATATTCTCTGTACTGCATTACATGTGAAAGTCGATTTATTACCCATGAACACACTACCTGTATGCTAATTCTATGTAAAAAGGTAGCTCCAGCCCTCATGATGTTGTCCAACATTTCCGCTATAAAACGGGATACAATTATTTTGGAAACATACCAAATTTGAAAAATAATTGAGAAGTTGCGCAATTACTAATCATGGAGCACAAAAAAGCCTACAGCACCTGGTATTCCCAGGCAGTCTCCCATCCAGGTACTAACTAGGCCCGACCCTGCTTAGCTTCCGAGATTGGGCACATTCAGTGTGGTGTGGCCGTAGGCTCTGGGCCTAGTGAGTTTTGTACTTTTAAGCATCTAGTCGGCTAGACCTTGCAGTTTTGAAAGGCAATTGTGAAATGGCTCACTTCCTGAACTTGGAGCACAAAAAAGCCTACAGCACCTGGTATTCCCAGGCGGTCTCCCATCCAGGTACTAACTAGGCCTGACACTGCTTAACTTCCGAGATCAGACGAGATCGGGTGCATTCAGTGTGGTGTGGCCGTAGGCTCTAGGAATGCTAAGAATATTACTCTTATGCATTTGCATTTAGTAAGCTAAGCCATGCAGCCACTTGCAACATGATACCACGCTCATCGCTCGATCAGGCGAGATATATAAGACTGGTGGGCCCATTCAGGACTCCTATGTCTGGTAGGATAACTTTAATTCATCCATCCTGTGTCTGTTGCAGGGAGGTGGAGAGAACAATCAACACAATAATGGTTTTCTTTCATGCCTCTTGAAGGACTCAATATTCTCTGTACTGCATTACATGTGAAAGTCGATTTATTACCCATGAACACACTACCTGTATGCTAATTCTATGTAAAAAGGTAGCTCCAGCCCTCATGATGTTGTCCAACATTTCCGCTATAAAACGGGATACAATTATTTTGGAAACATACCAAATTTGAAAAATAATTGAGAAGTTGCGCAATTACTAATCATGGAGCACAAAAAAGCCTACAGCACCTGGTATTCCCAGGCAGTCTCCCATCCAGGTACTAACTAGGCCCGACCCTGCTTAGCTTCCGAGATTGGGCACATTCAGTGTGGTGTGGCCGTAGGCTCTGGGCCTAGTGAGTTTTGTACTTTTAAGCATCTAGTCGGCTAGACCTTGCAGTTTTGAAAGGCAATTGTGAAATGGCTCACTTCCTGAACTTGGAGCACAAAAAAGCCTACAGCACCTGGTATTCCCAGGCGGTCTCCCATCCAGGTACTAACTAGGCCTGACACTGCTTAACTTCCGAGATCAGACGAGATCGGGTGCATTCAGTGTGGTGTGGCCGTAGGCTCTAAGAATGCTAAGAATATTACTCTTATGCATTTGCATTTAGTAAGCTAAGCCATGCAGCCACTTGCAACATGATACCACGCTCATCGCTCGATCAGGCGAGATATATAAGACTGGTGGGCCCATTCAGGACTCCTATGTCTGGTAGGATAACTTTAATTCATCCATCCTGTGTCTGTTGCAGGGAGGTGGAGAGAACAATCAACACAATAATGGTTTTCTTTCATGCCTCTTGAAGGACTCAATATTCTCTGTACTGCATTACATGTGAAAGTCGATTTATTACCCATGAACACACTACCTGTATGCTAATTCTATGTAAAAAGGTAGCTCCAGCCCTCATGATGTTGTCCAACATTTCCGCTATAAAACGGGATACAATTATTTTGGAAACATACCAAATTTGAAAAATAATTGAGAAGTTGCGCAATTACTAATCATGGAGCACAAAAAAAGCCTACAGCACCTGGTATTCCCAGGCAGTCTCCCATCCAGGTACTAACTAGGCCCGACCCTGCTTAGCTTCCGAGATCGGGCGCATTCAGTGTGGTGTGGCCGTAGGCTCTGGGCCTAGTGAGTTTGTACTTTTAAGCATCTAGTCGGCTAGACCTTGCAGTTTTGAAAGGCAATTGTGAAATGGCTCACTTCCTGAACTTGGAGCACAAAAAAGCCTACAGCACCTGGTATTCCCAGGTGGTCTCCCATCCAGGTACTAACTAGGCCCGACACTGCTTAGCTTCCGAGATCGGGCGCATTCAGTGTGGTGTGGCCGTAGGCTCTGGGCCTAGTGAGTTTTGTACTTTTAAGCATCTAGTCGGCTAGACCTTGCAGTTTTGAAAGGCAATTGAGAAATGGCTCACTTCCTGAACTTGGAGTACAAAAAAGCCTACAGCACCTGGTATTCCCAGGCGGTCTCCCATCCAGG
>NW_027182325.1:2640000-2647500 GCF_040938575.1 Ambystoma mexicanum | reverse complement strand
AGATCAGATGAGATCGGGCGCATTCAGTGTGGTGTGGCCGAAGGCTCTGGGCTTAGTGAGTTTTGTACTTTTAAGCATCTAGTCGCCTAGACCTTGCAGTTTTGAAAGGCAATTGTGAAATGGCTCACTTCCTGAACTTGGAGCACAAAAAAGCCTACAGCACCTGGTATTCCCAGGTGGTCTCCCATCCAGGTACTAACTAGGCCTGACACTGCTTAGCTTCTGAGATCAGACGCAATCAGTGTGGTGTGGCCGTAGGCTCTGGGCCTAGTGAGTTTTGTACTTTTAAGCATCTAGTCAGCTAGACCTTGCAGTTTTGAAAGGCAATTGAGAAATGGCTCACTTCCTGAACTTGGAGCACAAAAAAGCCTACAGCACCTGGTATTCCCAGGCGGTCTCCCATCCAGATACTAACGAGGCCCGACACTGCTTAGCTTCCGAGATCGGGCGCATTCAGTGTGGTGTGGCCGTAGGGTCTGGGCCTTGTGAGTTTTGTACTTTTAAGCATCTAGTCGGCTAGACCTTGCAGTTTTGAAAGGCAATTGAGAAATGGCTCACTTCCTGAACTTGGAGTACAAAAAAGCCTACAGCACCTGGTATTCCCAGGCGGTCTCCCATCCAGGTACTAACTAGGCCCGACACTGCTTAGCTTCTGAGATCAGACGAGATCAGGCGCATTCAGTGTGGTGTGGCCGTAGGCTCTGGGCCTAGTGAGTTTTGTACTTTTAAGCATCTAGTCGGCTAGACCTTGCAGTTTTGAAAGGCAATTGAGAAAGGGCTCACTTCCTGAACTTGGAGCACAAAAAAGCCTACAGCACCTGGTATTCCCAGGCGGTCTCCCATCCAGGTACTAACTAGGCCTAACACTGCTTAACTTCCGAGATCAGACGAGATCGGGTGCATTCAGTGTGGTGTGGCCGTAGGCTCTAGGAATGCTAAGAATATTACTCTTATGCATTTGCATTTAGTAAGCTAAGCCATGCAGCCACTTGCAACATGATACCACGCTCATCGCTCGATCAGGCTCGATCAGGCGAGATATATAAGACTGGTGGGCCCATTCAGGACTCCTATGTCTGGTAGGATAACTTTAATTCATCCATCCTGTGTCTGTTGCAGGGAGGTGGAGAGAACAATCAACACAATAATGGTTTTCTTTCATGCCTCTTGAAGGACTCAATATTCTCTGTACTGCATTACATGTGAAAGTCGATTTATTACCCATGAACACACTACCTGTATGCTAATTCTATGTAAAAAGGTAGCTCCAGCCCTCATGATGTTGTCCAACATTTCCGCTATAAAACGGGATACAATTATTTTGGAAACATACCAAATTTGAAAAATAATTGAGAAGTTGCGCAATTACTAATCATGGAGCACAAAAAAGCCTAGAGCACCTGGTATCCCCAGGCAGTCTCCCATCCAGGTACTAACTAGGCCTGACCCTGCTTAGCTTCCGAGATCGGGCGCATTCAGTGTGGTGTGGCCGTAGGCTCTGGGCCTAGTGAGTTTTGTACTTTTAAGCATCTAGTCGGCTAGACCTTGCAGTTTTGAAAGGCAATTGTGAAATGGCTCACTTCCTGAACTTGGAGCACAAAAAAGCCTACAGCACCTGGTATTCCCAGGTGGTCTCCCATCCAGGTACTAACTAGGCCCGACACTGCTTAGCTTCCGAGATCAGACGAGATCGGGCGCAATCAGTGTGGTGTGGCCGTAGGCTCTGGGCCTAGTGAGTTTTGTACTTTTAAGCATCTAGTCAGCTAGACCTTGCAGTTTTGAAAGGCAATTGAGAAATGGCTCACTTCCTGAACTTGGAGCACAAAAAAGCCTACAGCACCTGGTATTCCCAGGCGGTCTCCCATCCAGGTACTAACGAGGCCCGACACTGCTTAGCTTCCGAGATCAGACGAGATCGGGCGCAATCAGTGTGGTGTGGCCGTAGGCTCTGGGCCTGGTGAGTTTTGTACTTTTAAGCATCTAGTCAGCTAGACCTTGCAATTTTGAAAGGCAATTGAGAAATGGCTCACTTCCTGAACTTGGAGCACAAAAAAGCCTACAGCACCTGGTATTCCCAGGCGGTCTCCCATCCAGGTACTAACGAGGCCCGACACTGCTTAGCTTCCGAGATCAGACGAGATCGGGCGCATTCAGTGTGGTGTGGCCGTAGGCTCTGGTTCTTGTGAGTTTTGTACTTTTAAGCATCTAGTCGGCTAGACCTTGCAGTTTTGAAAGGCAATTGAGAAATGGCTCACTTCCTGAACTTGGAGTACAAAAAAGCCTACAGCACCTGGTATTCCCAGGCGGTCTTCCATCCAGGTACTAACTAGGCCCGACACTGCTTAGCTTCTGAGATCAGACGAGATCAGGCACATTCAGTGTGGTGTGGCCGTAGGCTCTGGGCCTAGTGAGTTTTGTACTTTTAAGCATCTAGTCGGCTAGACCTTGCAGTTTTAAAAGGCAATTGAGAAAGGGCTCACTTCCTGAACTTGGAGCACAAAAAAGCCTACAGCACCTGGTATTCCCAGGCGGTCTCCCATCCAGGTACTAACTAGGCCTGACACTGCTTAACTTCCGAGATCAGACGAGATCGGGTGCATTCAGTGTGGTGTGGCCGTAGGCTCTAGGAATGCTAAGAATATTACTCTTATGCATTTGCATTTAGTAAGCTAAGCCATGCAGCCACTTGCAACATGATACCACGCTCATCGCTCATCGCTCGATCAGGCTCGATCAGGCGAGATATATAAGACTGGTGGGCCCATTCAGGACTCCTATGTCTGGTAGGATAACTTTAATTCATCCATCCTGTGTCTGTTGCAGGGAGGTGGAGAGAACAATCAACACAATAATGGTTTTCTTTCATGCCTCTTGAAGGACTCAATATTCTCTGTACTGCATTACATGTGAAAGTCGATTTATTACCCATGAACACACTACCTGTATGCTAATTCTATGTAAAAAGGTAGCTCCAGCCCTCATGATGTTGTCCAACATTTCCGCTATAAAACGGGATACAATTATTTTGGAAACATACCAAATTTGAAAAATAATTGAGAAGTTGCGCAATTACTAATCATGGAGCACAAAAAAAGCCTACAGCACCTGGTATTCCCAGGCAGTCTCCCATCCAGGTACTAACTAGGCCCGACCCTGCTTAACTTCCGAGATCGGGCGCATTCAGTGTGGTGTGGCCGTAGGCTCTGGGCCTAGTGAGTTTGTACTTTTAAGCATCTAGTCGGCTAGACCTTGCAGTTTTGAAAGGCAATTGTGAAATGGCTCACTTCCTGAACTTGGAGCACAAAAAAGCCTACAGCACCTGGTATTCCCAGGTGGTCTCCCATCCAGGTACTAACTAGGCCCGACACTGCTTAGCTTCCGAGATCAGACGAGATCGGGCGCATTCAGTGTGGTGTGGCCGTAGGCTCTGGGCCTAGTGAGTTTTGTACTTTTAAGCATCTAGTCGGCTAGACCTTGCAGTTTTGAAAGGCAATTGAGAAATGGCTCACTTCCTGAACTTGGAGTACAAAAAAGCCTACAGCACCTGGTATTCCCAGGCGGTCTCCCATCCAGGTACTAACTAGGCCCGACACTGCTTAGCTTCTGAGATCAGACGAGATCAGGCGCATTCAGTGTGGTGTGGCCATAGGCTCTGGGCCTAGTGAGTGTTGTACTTTTAAGCATCTAGTCGGCTAGACCTTGCAGTTTTAAAAGGCAATTGAGAAAGGGCTCACTTCCTGAACTTGGAGCACAAAAAAGCCTCCAGCACCTGGTATTCCCAGGCGGTCTCCCATCCAGGTACTAACTAGGCCTGACACTGCTTAACTTCCGAGATCAGACGAGATCGGGTGCATTCAGTGTGGTGTGGCCGTAGGCTCTAGGAATGCTAAGAATATTACTCTTATGCATTTGCATTTAGTAAGCTAAGCCATACAGCCACTTGCAACATGATACCACGCTCATCGCTCGATCAGGCGAGATATATAAGACTGGTGGGCCCATTCAGGACTCCTATGTCTGGTAGGATAACTTTAATTCATCCATCCTGTGTCTGTTGCAGGGAGGTGGAGAGAACAATCAACACAATAATGGTTTTCTTTCATGCCTCTTGAAGGACTCAATATTCTCTGTACTGCATTACATGTGAAAGTCGATTTATTACCCATGAACACACTACCTGTATGCTAATTCTATGTAAAAAGGTAGCTCCAGCCCTCATGATGTTGTCCAACATTTCCGCTATAAAACGGGATACAATTATTTTGGAAACATACCAAATTTGAAAAATAATTGAGAAGTTGCGCAATTACTAATCATGGAGCACAAAAAAGCCTACAGCACCTGGTATTCCCAGGCAGTCTCCCATCCAGGTACTAACTAGGCCTGACCCTGCTTAGCTTCTGAGATCAGGCACATTCAGTGTGGTGTGGCCGTAGGCTCTGGGCCTAGTGAGTTTTGTACTTTTAAGCATCTAGTCGGCTAGACCTTGCAGTTTTGAAAGGCAATTGTGAAATGGCTCACTTCCTGAACTTGGAGCACAAAAAAGCCTACAGCACCTGGTATTCCCAGGTGGTCTCCCATCCAGGTACTAACTAGGCCCGACACTGCTTAGCTTCCGAGATCAGACGAGATCGGGCGCAATCAGTGTGGTGTGGCCGTAGGCTCTGGGCCTAGTGAGTTTTGTACTTTTAAGCATCTAGTCAGCTAGACCTTGCAGTTTTGAAAGGCAATTGAGAAATGGCTCACTTCCTGAACTTGGAGCACAAAAAAGCCTACAGCACCTGGTATTCCAAGGCGGTCTCCCATCCAGGTACTAACTAGGCCTGACACTGCTTAACTTCCGAGATCAGTCGAGATCAGGTGCATTCAGTGTGGTGTGGCCGTAGGCTCTAGGAATGCTAAGAATATTACTCTTATGCATTTGCATTTAGTAAGCTAAGCCATGCAGCCACTTGCAACATGATACCACGCTCATCGCTCGATCAGGCTCGATCAGGCGAGATATATAAGACTGGTGGGCCCATTCAGGACTCCTATGTCTGGTAGGATAACTTTAATTCATCCATCCTGTGTCTGTTGCAGGGAGGTGGAGAGAACAATCAACACAATAATGGTTTTCTTTCATGCCTCTTGAAGGACTCAATATTCTCTGTACTGCATTACATGTGAAAGTCGATTTATTACCCATGAACACACTACCTGTATGCTAATTCTATGTAAAAAGGTAGCTCCAGCCCTCATGATGTTGTCCAACATTTCCGCTATAAAACGGGATACAATTATTTCGGAAACATACCAAATTTGAAAAATAATTGAGAAGTTGCGCAATTACTAATCATGGAGCACAAAAAAAGCCTACAGCACCTGGTATTCCCAGGCAGTCTCCCATCCAGGTACTAACTAGGCCCGACCCTGCTTAGCTTCCGAGATCGGGCGCATTCAGTGTGGTGTGGCCGTAGGCTCTGGGCCTAGTGAGTTTGTACTTTTAAGCATCTAGTCGGCTAGACCTTGCAGTTTTGAAAGGCAATTGTGAAATGGCTCACTTCCTGAACTTGGAGCACAAAAAAGCCTACAGCACCTGGTATTCCCAGGTGGTCTCCCATCCAGGTACTAACTAGGCCCGACACTGCTTAGCTTCCGAGATCAGACAAGATCGGGCGCATTCAGTGTGGTGTGGCCGTAGGCTCTGGGCCTAGTGAGTTTTGTACTTTTAAGCATCTAGTCGGCTAGACCTTGCAGTTTTGAAAGGCAATTGAGAAATGGCTCACTTCCTGAACTTGGAGTACAAAAAAGCCTACAGCACCTGGTATTCCCAGGCGGTCTCCCATCCAGGTACTAACTAGGCCCGACACTGCTTAGCTTCTGAGATCAGACGAGATCAGGCGCATTCAGTGTGGTGTGGCCGTAGGCTCTGGGCCTAGTGAGTGTTGTACTTTTAAGCATCTAGTCGGCTAGACCTTGCAGTTTTAAAAGGCAATTGAGAAAGGGCTCACTTCCTGAACTTGGAGCACAAAAAAGCCTACAGCACCTGGTATTCCCAGGCGGTCTCCGATCCAGGTACTAACTAGGCCTGACACTGCTTAACTTCCGAGATCAGTCGAGATCGGGTGCATTCAGTGTGGTGTGGCCGTAGGCTCTAGGAATGCTAAGAATATTACTCTTATGCATTTGCATTTAGTAAGCTAAGCCATGCAGCCACTTGCAACATGATACCACGCTCATCGCTCGATCAGGCTCGATCAGGCGAGATATATAAGACTGGTGGGCCCATTCAGGACTCCTATGTCTGGTAGGATAACTTTAATTCATCCATCCTGTGTCTGTTGCAGGGAGGTGGAGAGAACAATCAACACAATAATGGTTTTCTTTCATGCCTCTTGAAGGACTCAATATTCTCTGTACTGCATTACATGTGAAAGTCGATTTATTACCCATGAACACACTACCTGTATGCTAATTCTATGTAAAAAGGTAGCTCCAGCCCTCATGATGTTGTCCAACATTTCCGCTATAAAACGGGATACAATTATTTTGGAAACATACCAAATTTGAAAAATAATTGAGAAGTTGCGCAATTACTAATCATGGAGCACAAAAAAAGCCTACAGCACCTGGTATTCCCAGGCAGTCTCCCATCCAGGTACTAACTAGGCCCGACCCTGCTTAGCTTCCGAGATCGGGCGCATTCAGTGTGGTGTGGCCGTAGGCTCTGGGCCTAGTGAGTTTGTACTTTTAAGCATCTAGTCGGCTAGACCTTGCAGTTTTGAAAGGCAATTGTGAAATGGCTCACTTCCTGAACTTGGAGCACAAAAAAGCCTACAGCACCTGGTATTCCCAGGTGGTCTCCCATCCAGGTACTAACTAGGCCCGACACTGCTTAGCTTCCGAGATCAGACGAGATCGGGCGCAATCAGTGTGGTGTGGCCGTAGGCTCTGGGCCTAGTGAGTTTTGTACTTTTAAGCATCTAGTCAGCTAGACCTTGCAGTTTTGAAAGGCAATTGAGAAATGGCTCACTTCCTGAACTTGGAGCACAAAAAAGCCTACAGCACCTGGTATTCCCAGGCGGTCTCCCATCCAGGTACTAACGAGGCCCGACACTGCTTAGCTTCCGAGATCAGACAAGATCGGGCGCATTCAGTGTGGTGTGGCCGTAGGCTCTGGTTCTTGTGAGTTTTGTACTTTTAAGCATCTAGTCGGCTAGACCTTGCAGTTTTAAAAGGCAATTGAGAAAGAGCTCACTTCCTGAACTTGGAGCACAAAAAAGCCTACAGCACCTGGTATTCCCAGGCGGTCTCCCATCCAGGTACTAACTAGGCCTGACACTGCTTAACTTCCGAGATCGGGTGCATTCAGTGTGGTGTGGCCGTAGGCTCTAGGAATGCTAAGAATATTACTCTTATGCATTTGCATTTAGTAAGCTAAGCCATGCAGCCACTTGCAACATGATACCACGCTCATCGCTCGATCAGGCTCGATCAGGCGAGATATATAAGACTGGT
>NW_027182325.1:2632500-2635000 GCF_040938575.1 Ambystoma mexicanum | reverse complement strand
ACCTGTATGCTAATTCTATGTAAAAAGGTAGCTCCAGCCCTCATGATGTTGTCCAACATTTCCGCTATAAAACGGGATACAATTATTTTGGAAACATACCAAATTTGAAAAATAATTGAGAAGTTGCGCAATTACTAATCATGGAGCACAAAAAAAGCCTACAGCACCTGGTATTCCCAGGCAGTCTCCCATCCAGGTACTAACTAGGCCCGACCCTGCTTAGCTTCCGAGATCGGGCGCATTCAGTGTGGTGTGGCCGTAGGCTCTGGGCCTAGTGAGTTTGTACTTTTAAGCATCTAGTCGGCTAGACCTTGCAGTTTTGAAAGGCAATTGTGAAATGGCTCACTTCCTGAACTTGGAGCACAAAAAAGCCTACAGCACCTGGTATTCCCAGGTGGTCTCCCATCCAGGTACTACACTGCTTAGCTTCCGAGATGAGACAAGATCGGGCGCATTCAGTGTGGTGTGGCCGTAGGCTCTGGGCCTAGTGAGTTTTGTACTTTTAAGCATCTAGTCGGCTAGACCTTGCAGTTTTGAAAGGCAATTGAGAAATGGCTCACTTCCTGAACTTGGAGTACAAAAAAGCCTACAGCACCTGGTATTCCCAGGCGGTCTCCCATCCAGGTACTAACTAGGCCCGACACTGCTTAGCTTCTGAGATCAGACGAGATCAGGCGCATTCAGTGTGGTGTGGCCGTAGGCTCTGGGCCTAGTGAGTGTTGTACTTTTAAGCATCTAGTCGGCTAGACCTTGCAGTTTTAAAAGGCAATTGAGAAAGGGCTCACTTCCTGAACTTGGAGCACAAAAAAGCCTACAGCACCTGGTATTCCCAGGCAGTCTCCCATCCAGGTACTAACTAGGCCTGACACTGCTTAACTTCCGAGATCAGTCGAGATCGGGTGCATTCAGTGTGGTGTGGCTGTAGGCTCTAGGAATGCTAAGAATATTACTCTTATGCATTTGCATTTAGTAAGCTAAGCCATGCAGCCACTTGCAACATGATACCACGCTCATCGCTCGATCAGGCTCGATCAGGCGAGATATATAAGACTGGTGGGCCCATTCAGGACTCCTATGTCTGGTAGGATAACTTTAATTCATCCATCCTGTGTCTGTTGCAGGGAGGTGGAGAGAACAATCAACACAATAATGGTTTTCTTTCATGCCTCTTGAAGGACTCAATATTCTCTGTACTGCATTACATGTGAAAGTCGATTTATTACCCATGAACACACTACCTGTATGCTAATTCTATGTAAAAAGGTAGCTCCAGCCCTCATGATGTTGTCCAACATTTCCGCTATAAAACGGGATACAATTATTTTGGAAACATACCAAATTTGAAAAATAATTGAGAAGTTGCGCAATTACTAATCATGGAGCACAAAAAAAGCCTACAGCACCTGGTATTCCCAGGCAGTCTCCCATCCAGGTACTAACTAGGCCCGACCCTGCTTAGCTTCCGAGATCGGGCGCATTCAGTGTGGTGTGGCCGTAGGCTCTGGGCCTAGTGAGTTTGTACTTTTAAGCATCTAGTCGGCTAGACCTTGCAGTTTTGAAAGGCAATTGTGAAATGGCGCACTTCCTGAACTTGGAGCACAAAAAAGCCTACAGCACCTGGTATTCCCAGGTGGTCTCCCATCCAGGTACTAACTAGGCCCGACACTGCTTAGCTTCCGAGATCAGACGAGATCGGGCGCAATCAGTGTGGTGTGGCCGTAGGCTCTGGGCCTAGTGAGTTTTGTACTTTTAAGCATCTAGTCAGCTAGACCTTGCAGTTTTGAAAGGCAATTGAGAAATGGCTCACTTCCTGAACTTGGAGCACAAAAAAGCCTACAGCACCTGGTATTCCCAGGCGGTCTCCCATCCAGGTACTAACGAGGCCCGACACTGCTTAGCTTCCGAGATCAGACGAGATCGGGCGCATTCAGTGTGGTGTGGCCGTAGGCTCTGGTTCTTGTGAGTTTTGTACTTTTAAGCATCTAGTCGGCTAGACCTTGCAGTTTTGAAAGGCAATTGAGAAATGGCTCACTTCCTGAACTTGGAGTACAAAAAAGCCTACAGCACCTGGTATTCCCAGGCGGTCTTCCATCCAGGTACTAACTAGGCCCGACACTGCTTAGCTTCTGAGATCAGACGAGATCAGGCACATTCAGTGTGGTGTGGCCGTAGGCTCTGGGCCTAGTGAGTTTTGTACTTTTAAGCATCTAGTCGGCTAGACCTTGCAGTTTTAAAAGGCAATTGAGAAAGGGCTCACTTCCTGAACTTGGAGCACAAAAAAGCCTACAGCACCTGGTATTCCCAGGCGGTCTCCCATCCAGGTACTAACTAGGCCTGACACTGCTTAACTTCCGAGATCGGGTGCATTCAGTGTGGTGTGGCCGTAGGCTCTAGGAATGCTAAGAATATTACTCTTATGCATTTGCATTTAGTAAGCTAAGCCATGCAGCCACTTGCAACATGATACCACGCTCATCGCTCGATCAGGCTCGATCAGGCG
>NW_027182325.1:2622500-2630000 GCF_040938575.1 Ambystoma mexicanum | reverse complement strand
CCCGACACTGCTTAGCTTCCGAGATCAGACGAGATCGGGCGCAATCAGTGTGGTGTGGCCGTAGGCTCTGGGCCTAGTGAGTTTTGTACTTTTAAGCATCTAGTCAGCTAGACCTTGCAATTTTGAAAGGCAATTGAGAAATGGCTCACTTCCTGAACTTGGAGCACAAAAAAGCCTACAGCACCTGGTATTCCCAGGCGGTCTCCCATCCAGGTACTAACGAGGCCCGACACTGCTTAGCTTCCGAGATCAGACGAGATCGGGCGCATTCAGTGTGGTGTGGCCGTAGGCTCTGGTTCTTGTGAGTTTTGTACTTTTAAGCATCTAGTCGGCTAGACCTTGCAGTTTTGAAAGGCAATTGAGAAATGGCTCACTTCCTGAACTTGGAGTACAAAAAAGCCTACAGCACCTGGTATTCCCAGGCGGTCTTCCATCCAGGTACTAACTAGGCCCGACACTGCTTAGCTTCTGAGATCAGACGAGATCAGGCACATTCAGTGTGGTGTGGCCGTAGGCTCTGGGCCTAGTGAGTTTTGTACTTTTAAGCATCTAGTCGGCTAGACCTTGCAGTTTTAAAAGGCAATTGAGAAAGGGCTCACTTCCTGAACTTGGAGCACAAAAAAGCCTACAGCACCTGGTATTCCCAGGCGGTCTCCCATCCAGGTACTAACTAGGCCTGACACTGCTTAACTTCCGAGATCAGACGAGATCGGGTGCATTCAGTGTGGTGTGGCCGTAGGCTCTAGGAATGCTAAGAATATTACTCTTATGCATTTGCATTTAGTAAGCTAAGCCATGCAGCCACTTGCAACATGATACCACGCTCATCGCTCATCGCTCGATCAGGCGAGATATATAAGACTGGTGGGCCCATTCAGGACTCCTATGTCTGGTAGGATAACTTTAATTCATCCATCCTGTGTCTGTTGCAGGGAGGTGGAGAGAACAATCAACACAATAATGGTTTTCTTTCATGCCTCTTGAAGGACTCAATATTCTCTGTACTGCATTACATGTGAAAGTCGATTTATTACCCATGAACACACTACCTGTATGCTAATTCTATGTAAAAAGGTAGCTCCAGCCCTCATGATGTTGTCCAACATTTCCGCTATAAAACGGGATACAATTATTTTGGAAACATACCAAATTTGAAAAATAATTGAGAAGTTGCGCAATTACTAATCATGGAGCACAAAAAAAGCCTACAGCACCTGGTATTCCCAGGCAGTCTCCCATCCAGGTACTAACTAGGCCCGACCCTGCTTAACTTCCGAGATCGGGCGCATTCAGTGTGGTGTGGCCGTAGGCTCTGGGCCTAGTGAGTTTGTACTTTTAAGCATCTAGTCGGCTAGACCTTGCAGTTTTGAAAGGCAATTGTGAAATGGCTCACTTCCTGAACTTGGAGCACAAAAAAGCCTACAGCACCTGGTATTCCCAGGTGGTCTCCCATCCAGGTACTAACTAGGCCCGACACTGCTTAGCTTCTGAGATCAGACGAGATCAGGCGCATTCAGTGTGGTGTGGCCGTAGGCTCTGGGCCTAGTGAGTTTTGTACTTTTAAGCATCTAGTCGGCTAGACCTTGCAGTTTTGAAAGGCAATTGAGAAATGGCTCACTTCCTGAACTTGGAGTACAAAAAAGCCTACAGCACCTGGTATTCCCAGGCGGTCTCCCATCCAGGTACTAACTAGGCCCAACACTGCTTAGCTTCTGAGATCAGACGAGATCAGGCGCATTCAGTGTGGTGTGGCCGTAGGCTCTGGGCCTAGTGAGTGTTGTACTTTTAAGCATCTAGTCGGCTAGACCTTGCAGTTTTAAAAGGCAATTGAGAAAGGGCTCACTTCCTGAACTTGGAGCACAAAAAAGCCTACAGCACCTGGTATTCCCAGGCGGTCTCCCATCCAGGTACTAACTAGGCCTGACACTGCTTAACTTCCGAGATCAGACGAGATCGGGTGCATTCAGTGTGGTGTGGCCGTAGGCTCTAGGAATGCTAAGAATATTACTCTTATGCATTTGCATTTAGTAAGCTAAGCCATGCAGCCACTTGCAACATGATACCACGCTCATCGCTCGATCAGGCGAGATATATAAGACTGGTGGGCCCATTCAGGACTCCTATGTCTGGTAGGATAACTTTAATTCATCCATCCTGTGTCTGTTGCAGGGAGGTGGAGAGAACAATCAACACAATAATGGTTTTCTTTCATGCCTCTTGAAGGACTCAATATTCTCTGTACTGCATTACATGTGAAAGTCGATTTATTACCCATGAACACACTACCTGTATGCTAATTCTATGTAAAAAGGTAGCTCCAGCAGCCCTCATGATGTTGTCCAACATTTCCGCTATAAAACGGGATACAATTATTTTGGAAACATACCAAATTTGAAAAATAATTGAGAAGTTGCGCAATTACTAATCATGGAGCACAAAAAAGCCTACAGCACCTGGTATTCCCAGGCAGTCTCCCATCCAGGTACTAACTAGGCCTGACCCTGCTTAGCTTCTGAGATCAGGCACATTCAGTGTGGTGTGGCTGTAGGCTCTGGGCCTAGTGAGTTTTGTACTTTTAAGCATCTAGTCGGCTAGACCTTGCAGTTTTGAAAGGCAAATGTGAAATGGCTCACTTCCTGAACTTGGAGCACAAAAAAGCCTACAGCACCTGGTATTCCCAGGTGGTCTCCCATCCAGGTACTAACTAGGCCCGACACTGCTTAGCTTCCGAGATCAGACGAGATCGGGCGCAATCAGTGTGGTGTGGCCGTAGGCTCTGGGCCTAGTGAGTTTTGTACTTTTAAGCATCTAGTCAGCTAGACCTTGCAGTTTTGAAAGGCAATTGAGAAATGGCTCACTTCCTGAACTTGGAGCACAAAAAAGCCTACAGCACCTGGTATTCCCAGGCGGTCTCCCATCCAGGTACTAACGAGGCCCGACACTGCTTAGCTTCCGAGATCAGACGAGATCGGGCGCATTCAGTGTGGTGTGGCCGTAGGCTCTGGTTCTTGTGAGTTTTGTACTTTTAAGCATCTAGTCGGCTAGACCTTGCAGTTTTGAAAGGCAATTGAGAAATGGCTCACTTCCTGAACTTGGAGTACAAAAAAGCCTACAGCACCTGGTATTCCCAGGCGGTCTTCCATCCAGGTACTAACTAGGCCCGACACTGCTTAGCTTCTGAGATCAGACGAGATCAGGCACATTCAGTGTGGTGTGGCCGTAGGCTCTGGGCCTAGTGAGTTTTGTACTTTTAAGCATCTAGTCGGCTAGACCTTGCAGTTTTAAAAGGCAATTGAGAAAGGGCTCACTTCCTGAACTTGGAGCACAAAAAAGCCTACAGCACCTGGTATTCCCAGGCGGTCTCCCATCCAGGTACTAACCAGGCCTGACACTGCTTAACTTCCGAGATCAGTCGAGATCGGGTGCATTCAGTGTGGTGTGGCCGTAGGCTCTAGGAATGCTAAGAATATTACTCTTATGCATTTGCATTTAGTAAGCTAAGCCATGCAGCCACTTGCAACATGATACCACGCTCATCGCTCGATCAGGCTCGATCAGGCGAGATATATAAGACTGGTGGGCCCATTCAGGACTCCTATGTCTGGTAGGATAACTTTAATTCATCCATCCTGTGTCTGTTGCAGGGAGGTGGAGAGAACAATCAACACAATAATGGTTTTCTTTCATGCCTCTTGAAGGACTCAATATTCTCTGTACTGCATTACATGTGAAAGTCGATTTATTACCCATGAACACACTACCTGTATGCTAATTCTATGTAAAAAGGTAGCTCCAGCCCTCATGATGTTGTCCAACATTTCCGCTATAAAACGGGATACAATTATTTTGGAAACATACCAAATTTGAAAAATAATTGAGAAGTTGCGCAATTACTAATCATGGAGCACAAAAAAAGCCTACAGCACCTGGTATTCCCAGGCAGTCTCCCATCCAGGTACTAACTAGGCCCGACCCTGCTTAACTTCCGAGATCGGGCGCATTCAGTGTGGTGTGGCCGTAGGCTCTGGGCCTAGTGAGTTTGTACTTTTAAGCATCTAGTCGGCTAGACCTTGCAGTTTTGAAAGGCAATTGTGAAATGGCTCACTTCCTGAACTTGGAGCACAAAAAAGCCTACAGCACCTGGTATTCCCAGGTGGTCTCCCATCCAGGTACTAACTAGGCCCGACACTGCTTAGCTTCCGAGATCAGACGAGATCGGGCGCATTCAGTGTGGTGTGGCCGTAGGCTCTGGGCCTAGTGAGTTTTGTACTTTTAAGCATCTAGTCGGCTAGACCTTGCAGTTTTGAAAGGCAATTGAGAAATGGCTCACTTCCTGAACTTGGAGTACAAAAAAGCCTACAGCACCTGGTATTCCCAGGCGGTCTCCCATCCAGGTACTAACTAGGCCCGACACTGCTTAGCTTCTGAGATCAGACGAGATCAGGCGCATTCAGTGTGGTGTGGCCGTAGGCTCTGGGCCTAGTGAGTGTTGTACTTTTAAGCATCTAGTCGGCTAGACCTTGCAGTTTTAAAAGGCAATTGAGAAAGGGCTCACTTCCTGAACTTGGAGCACAAAAAAGCCTACAGCACCTGGTATTCCCAGGCAGTCTCCCATCCAGGTACTAACTAGGCCTGACACTGCTTAACTTCCGAGATCAGACGAGATCGGGTGCATTCAGTGTGGTGTGGCCGTAGGCTCTAGGAATGCTAAGAATATTACTCTTATGCATTTGCATTTAGTAAGCTAAGCCATGCAGCCACTTGCAACATGATACCACGCTCATCGCTCGATCAGGCGAGATATATAAGACTGGTGGGCCCATTCAGGACTCCTATGTCTGGTAGGATAACTTTAATTCATCCATCCTGTGTCTGTTGCAGGGAGGTGGAGAGAACAATCAACACAATAATGGTTTTCTTTCATGCCTCTTGAAGGACTCAATATTCTCTGTACTGCATTACATGTGAAAGTCGATTTATTACCCATGAACACACTACCTGTATGCTAATTCTATGTAAAAAGGTAGCTCCAGCCCTCATGATGTTGTCCAACATTTCCGCTATAAAACGGGATACAATTATTTTGGAAACATACCAAATTTGAAAAATAATTGAGAAGTTGCGCAATTACTAATCATGGAGCACAAAAAAGCCTACAGCACCTGGTATTCCCAGGCAGTCTCCCATCCAGGTACTAACTAGGCCTGACCCTGCTTAGCTTCTGAGATCAGGCACATTCAGTGTGGTGTGGCCGTAGGCTCTGGGCCTAGTGAGTTTTGTACTTTTAAGCATCTAGTCGGCTAGACCTTGCAGTTTTGAAAGGCAATTGTGAAATGGCTCACTTCCTGAACTTGGAGCACAAAAAAGCCTACAGCACCTGGTATTCCCAGGTGGTCTCCCATCCAGGTACTAACTAGGCCCGACACTGCTTAGCTTCCGAGATCAGACGAGATCGGGCGCAATCAGTGTGGTGTGGCCGTAGGCTCTGGGCCTAGTGAGTTTTGTACTTTTAAGCATCTAGTCAGCTAGACCTTGCAGTTTTGAAAGGCAATTGAGAAATGGCTCACTTCCTGAACTTGGAGCACAAAAAAGCCTACAGCACCTGGTATTCCCAGGCGGTCTCCCATCCAGGTACTAACGAGGCCCGACACTGCTTAGCTTCCGAGATCAGACGAGATCGGGCGCATTCAGTGTGGTGTGGCCGTAGGCTCTGGTTCTTGTGAGTTTTGTACTTTTAAGCATCTAGTCGGCTAGACCTTGCAGTTTTGAAAGGCAATTGAGAAATGGCTCACTTCCTGAACTTGGAGTACAAAAAAGCCTACAGCACCTGGTATTCCCAGGCGGTCTTCCATCCAGGTACTAACTAGGCCCGACACTGCTTAGCTTCTGAGATCAGACGAGATCAGGCACATTCAGTGTGGTGTGGCCGTAGGCTCTGGGCCTAGTGAGTTTTGTACTTTTAAGCATCTAGTCGGCTAGACCTTGCAGTTTTAAAAGGCAATTGAGAAAGGGCTCACTTCCTGAACTTGGAGCACAAAAAAGACTACAGCACCTGGTATTCCCAGGCGGTCTCCCATCCAGGTACTAACTAGGCCTGACACTGCTTAACTTCCGAGATCAGTCGAGATCGGGTGCATTCAGTGTGGTGTGGCCGTAGGCTCTAGGAATGCTAAGAATATTACTCTTATGCATTTGCATTTAGTAAGCTAAGCCATGCAGCCACTTGCAACATGATACCACGCTCATCGCTCGATCAGGCTCGATCAGGCGAGATATATAAGACTGGTGGGCCCATTCAGGACTCCTATGTCTGGTAGGATAACTTTAATTCATCCATCCTGTGTCTGTTGCAGGGAGGTGGAGAGAACAATCAACACAATAATGGTTTTCTTTCATGCCTCTTGAAGGACTCAATATTCTCTGTACTGCATTACATGTGAAAGTCGATTTATTACCCATGAACACACTACCTGTATGCTAATTCTATGTAAAAAGGTAGCTCCAGCCCTCATGATGTTGTCCAACATTTCCGCTATAAAACGGGATACAATTATTTTGGAAACATACCAAATTTGAAAAATAATTGAGAAGTTGCGCAATTACTAATCATGGAGCACAAAAAAAGCCTACAGCACCTGGTATTCCCAGGCAGTCTCCCATCCAGGTACTAACTAGGCCCGACCCTGCTTAGCTTCCGAGATCGGGCGCATTCAGTGTGGTGTGGCCGTAGGCTCTGGGCCTAGTGAGTTTGTACTTTTAAGCATCTAGTCGGCTAGACCTTGCAGTTTTGAAAGGCAATTGTGAAATGGCTCACTTCCTGAACTTGGAGCACAAAAAAGCCTACAGCACCTGGTATTCCCAGGTGGTCTCCCATCCAGGTACTAACTAGGCCCGACACTGCTTAGCTTCCGAGATCAGACAAGATCGGGCGCATTCAGTGTGGTGTGGCCGTAGGCTCTGGGCCTAGTGAGTTTTGTACTTTTAAGCATCTAGTCGGCTAGACCTTGCAGTTTTGAAAGGCAATTGAGAAATGGCTCACTTCCTGAACTTGGAGTACAAAAAAGCCTACAGCACCTGGTATTCCCAGGCGGTCTCCCATCCAGGTACTAACTAGGCCCGACACTGCTTAGCTTCTGAGATCAGACGAGATCAGGCGCATTCAGTGTGGTGTGGCCGTAGGCTCTGGGCCTAGTGAGTGTTGTACTTTTAAGCATCTAGTCGGCTAGACCTTGCAGTTTTAAAAGGCAATTGAGAAAGGGCTCACTTCCTGAACTTGGAGCACAAAAAAGCCTACAGCACCTGGTATTCCCAGGCGGTCTCCCATCCAGGTACTAACTAGGCCTGACACTGCTTAACTTCCGAGATCAGTCGAGATCGGGTGCATTCAGTGTGGTGTGGCCGTAGGCTCTAGGAATGCTAAGAATATTACTCTTATGCATTTGCATTTAGTAAGCTAAGCCATGCAGCCACTTGCAACATGATACCACGCTCATCGCTCGA
>NW_027182325.1:2607500-2610000 GCF_040938575.1 Ambystoma mexicanum | reverse complement strand
GGACTCAATATTCTCTGTACTGCATTACATGTGAAAGTCGATTTATTACCCATGAACACACTACCTGTATGCTAATTCTATGTAAAAAGGTAGCTCCAGCCCTCATGATGTTGTCCAACATTTCCGCTATAAAACGGGATACAATTATTTTGGAAACATACCAAATTTGAAAAATAATTGAGAAGTTGCGCAATTACTAATCATGGAGCACAAAAAAAGCCTACAGCACCTGGTATTCCCAGGCAGTCTCCCATCCAGGTACTAACTAGGCCCGACCCTGCTTAACTTCCGAGATCGGGCGCATTCAGTGTGGTGTGGCCGTAGGCTCTGGGCCTAGTGAGTTTGTACTTTTAAGCATCTAGTCGGCTAGACCTTGCAGTTTTGAAAGGCAATTGTGAAATGGCTCACTTCCTGAACTTGGAGCACAAAAAAGCCTACAGCACCTGGTATTCCCAGGTGGTCTCCCATCCAGGTACTAACTAGGCCCGACACTGCTTAGCTTCCGAGATCAGACGAGATCGGGCGCATTCAGTGTGGTGTGGCCGTAGGCTCTGGGCCTAGTGAGTTTTGTACTTTTAAGCATCTAGTCGGCTAGACCTTGCAGTTTTGAAAGGCAATTGAGAAATGGCTCACTTCCTGAACTTGGAGTACAAAAAAGCCTACAGCACCTGGTATTCCCAGGCGGTCTCCCATCCAGGTACTAACTAGGCCCGACACTGCTTAGCTTCTGAGATCAGACGAGATCAGGCGCATTCAGTGTGGTGTGGCCGTAGGCTCTGGGCCTAGTGAGTGTTGTACTTTTAAGCATCTAGTCGGCTAGACCTTGCAGTTTTAAAAGGCAATTGAGAAAGGGCTCACTTCCTGAACTTGGAGCACAAAAAAGCCTACAGCACCTGGTATTCCCAGGCGGTCTCCCATCCAGGTACTAACTAGGCCTGACACTGCTTAACTTCCGAGATCAGACGAGATCGGGTGCATTCAGTGTGGTGTGGCCGTAGGCTCTAGGAATGCTAAGAATATTACTCTTATGCATTTGCATTTAGTAAGCTAAGCCATGCAGCCACTTGCAACATGATACCACGCTCATCGCTCGATCAGGCGAGATATATAAGACTGGTGGGCCCATTCAGGACTCCTATGTCTGGTAGGATAACTTTAATTCATCCATCCTGTGTCTGTTGCAGGGAGGTGGAGAGAACAATCAACACAATAATGGTTTTCTTTCATGCCTCTTGAAGGACTCAATATTCTCTGTACTGCATTACATGTGAAAGTCGATTTATTACCCATGAACACACTACCTGTATGCTAATTCTATGTAAAAAGGTAGCTCCAGCCCTCATGATGTTGTCCAACATTTCCGCTATAAAACGGGATACAATTATTTTGGAAACATACCAAATTTGAAAAATAATTGAGAAGTTGCGCAATTACTAATCATGGAGCACAAAAAAGCCTACAGCACCTGGTATCCCCAGGCAGTCTCCCATCCAGGTACTAACTAGGCCTGACCCTGCTTAGCTTCCGAGATCGGGCGCATTCAGTGTGGTGTGGCCATAGGCTCTGGGCCTAGTGAGTTTTGTACTTTTAAGCATCTAGTCGGCTAGACCTTGCAGTTTTGAAAGGCAATTGTGAAATGGCTCACTTCCTGAACTTGGAGCACAAAAAAGCCTACAGCACCTGGTATTCCCAGGTGGTCTCCCATCCAGGTACTAACTAGGCCCGACACTGCTTAGCTTCCGAGATCAGACGAGATCGGGCGCAATCAGTGTGGTGTGGCCGTAGGCTCTGAGCCTAGTGAGTTTTGTACTTTTAAGCATCTAGTCAGCTAGACCTTGCAGTTTTGAAAGGCAATTGAGAAATGGCTCACTTCCTGAACTTGGAGCACAAAAAAGCCTACAGCACCTGGTATTCCCAGGCGGTCTCCCATCCAGGTACTAACGAGGCCCGACACTGCTTAGCTTCCGAGATCAGACGCAATCAGTGTGGTGTGGCCGTAGGCTCTGGGCCTAGTGAGTTTTGTACTTTTAAGCATCTAGTCAGCTAGACCTTGCAATTTTGAAAGGCAATTGAGAAATGGCTCACTTCCTGAACTTGGAGCACAAAAAAGCCTACAGCACCTGGTATTCCCAGGCGGTCTCCCATCCAGGTACTAACGAGGCCCGACACTGCTTAGCTTCCGAGATCAGACGAGATCGGGCGCATTCAGTGTGGTGTGGCCGTAGGCTCTGGTTCTTGTGAGTTTTGTACTTTTAAGCATCTAGTCGGCTAGACCTTGCAGTTTTGAAAGGCAATTGAGAAATGGCTCACTTCCTGAACTTGGAGTACAAAAAAGCCTACAGCACCTGGTATTCCCAGGCGGTCTTCCATCCAGGTACTAACTAGGCCCGACACTGCTTAGCTTCTGAGATCAGACGAGATCAGGCACATTCAGTGTGGTGTGGCCGTAGGCTCTGGGCCTAGTGAGTTTTGTACTTTTAAGCATCTAGTCGGCTAGACC
>NW_027182325.1:2600000-2602500 GCF_040938575.1 Ambystoma mexicanum | reverse complement strand
GCAGCCACTTGCAACATGATACCACGCTCATCGCTCGATCAGGCGAGATATATAAGACTGGTGGGCCCATTCAGGACTCCTATGTCTGGTAGGATAACTTTAATTCATCCATCCTGTGTCTGTTGCAGGGAGGTGGAGAGAACAATCAACACAATAATGGTTTTCTTTCATGCCTCTTGAAGGACTCAATATTCTCTGTACTGCATTACATGTGAAAGTCGATTTATTACCCATGAACACACTACCTGTATGCTAATTCTATGTAAAAAGGTAGCTCCAGCCCTCATGATGTTGTCCAACATTTCCGCTATAAAACGGGATACAATTATTTTGGAAACATACCAAATTTGAAAAATAATTGAGAAGTTGCGCAATTACTAATCATGGAGCACAAAAAAGCCTACAGCACCTGGTATTCCCAGGCAGTCTCCCATCCAGGTACTAACTAGGCCCGACCCTGCTTAGCTTCCGAGATTGGGCACATTCAGTGTGGTGTGGCCGTAGGCTCTGGGCCTAGTGAGTTTTGTACTTTTAAGCATCTAGTCGGCTAGACCTTGCAGTTTTGAAAGGCAATTGTGAAATGGCTCACTTCCTGAACTTGGAGCACAAAAAAGCCTACAGCACCTGGTATTCCCAGGCGGTCTCCCATCCAGGTACTAACTAGGCCTGACACTGCTTAACTTCCGAGATCAGACGAGATCGGGTGCATTCAGTGTGGTGTGGCCGTAGGCTCTAGGAATGCTAAGAATATTACTCTTATGCATTTGCATTTAGTAAGCTAAGCCATGCAGCCACTTGCAACATGATACCACGCTCATCGCTCGATCAGGCGAGATATATAAGACTGGTGGGCCCATTCAGGACTCCTATGTCTGGTAGGATAACTTTAATTCATCCATCCTGTGTCTGTTGCAGGGAGGTGGAGAGAACAATCAACACAATAATGGTTTTCTTTCATGCCTCTTGAAGGACTCAATATTCTCTGTACTGCATTACATGTGAAAGTCGATTTATTACCCATGAACACACTACCTGTATGCTAATTCTATGTAAAAAGGTAGCTCCAGCCCTCATGATGTTGTCCAACATTTCCGCTATAAAACGGGATACAATTATTTTGGAAACATACCAAATTTGAAAAATAATTGAGAAGTTGCGCAATAACTAATCATGGAGCACAAAAAAAGCCTACAGCACCTGGTATTCCCAGGCAGTCTCCCATCCAGGTACTAAGTAGGCCCGACCCTGCTTAGCTTCCGAGATCGGGTGCATTCAGTGTGGTGTGGCCGTAAGCTCTGGGCCTAGTGAGTTTGTACTTTTAAGCATCTAGTCGGCTAGACCTTGCAGTTTTGAAAGGCAATTGTGAAATGGCTCACTTCCTGAACTTGGAGCACAAAAAAGCCTACAGCACCTGGTATTCCCAGGTGGTCTCCCATCCAGGTACTAACTAGGCCCGACACTGCTTAGCTTCCGAGATCGGGCGCATTCAGTGTGGTGTGGCCGTAGGCTCTGGGCCTAGTGAGTTTTGTACTTTTAAGCATCTAGTCGGCTAGACCTTGCAGTTTTGAAAGGCAATTGAGAAATGGCTCACTTCCTGAACTTGGAGTACAAAAAAGCCTACAGCACCTGGTATTCCCAGGCGGTCTCCCATCCAGGTACTAACTAGGCCCGACACTGCTTAGCTTCTGAGATCAGACGAGATCAGGCGCATTCAGTGTGGTGTGGCCGTAGGCTCTGGGCCTAGTGAGTGTTGTACTTTTAAGCATCTAGTCGGCTAGACCTTGCAGTTTTAAAAGGCAATTGAGAAAGGGCTCACTTCCTGAACTTGGAGCACAAAAAATCCTACAGCACCTGGTATTCCCAGGTGGTCTCCCATCCAGGTACTAACTAGGCCTGACACTGCTTAACTTCCGAGATCAGACGAGATCGGGTGCATTCAGTGTGGTGTGGCCGTAGGCTCTAGGAATGCTAAGAATATTACTCTTATGCATTTGCATTTAGTAAGCTAAGCCATACAGCCACTTGCAACATGATACCACGCTCATCGCTCGATCAGGCGAGATATATAAGACTGGTGGGCCCATTCAGGACTCCTATGTCTGGTAGGATAACTTTAATTCATCCATCCTGTGTCTGTTGCAGGGAGGTGGAGAGAACAATCAACACAATAATGGTTTTCTTTCATGCCTCTTGAAGGACTCAATATTCTCTGTACTGCATTACATGTGAAAGTCGATTTATTACCCATGAACACACTACCTGTATGCTAATTCTATGTAAAAAGGTAGCTCCAGCCCTCATGATGTTGTCCAACATTTCCGCTATAAAACGGGATACAATTATTTTGGAAACATACCAAATTTGAAAAATAATTGAGAAGTTGCGCAATTACTAATCATGGAGCACAAAAAAGCCTACAGCACCTGGTATTCCCAGGCAGTCTCCCATCCAGGTACTAACTAGGCCTGACCCTGCTTAGCTTCCGAGATCGGGCACATTC
>NW_027182325.1:2592500-2595000 GCF_040938575.1 Ambystoma mexicanum | reverse complement strand
ACGAGGCCCGACACTGCTTAGCTTCCGAGATCAGACGAGATCGGGCGCAATCAGTGTGGTGTGGCCGTAGGCTCTGGGCCTAGTGAGTTTTGTACTTTTAAGCATCTAGTCAGCTAGACCTTGCAATTTTGAAAGGCAATTGAGAAATGGCTCACTTCCTGAACTTGGAGCACAAAAAAGCCTACAGCACCTGGTATTCCCAGGCGGTCTCCCATCCAGGTACTAACGAGGCCCGACACTGCTTAGCTTCCGAGATCAGACGAGATCGGGCGCATTCAGTGTGGTGTGGCCGTAGGCTCTGGTTCTTGTGAGTTTTGTACTTTTAAGCATCTAGTCGGCTAGACCTTGCAGTTTTGAAAGGCAATTGAGAAATGGCTCACTTCCTGAACTTGGAGTACAAAAAAGCCTACAGCACCTGGTATTCCCAGGCGGTCTTCCATCCAGGTACTAACTAGGCCCGACACTGCTTAGCTTCTGAGATCAGACGAGATCAGGCACATTCAGTGTGGTGTGGCCGTAGGCTCTGGGCCTAGTGAGTTTTGTACTTTTAAGCATCTAGTCGGCTAGACCTTGCAGTTTTAAAAGGCAATTGAGAAAGGGCTCACTTCCTGAACTTGGAGCACAAAAAAGCCTACAGCACCTGGTATTCCCAGGCGGTCTCCCATCCAGGTACTAACTAGGCCTGACACTGCTTAACTTCCGAGATCAGACGAGATCGGGTGCATTCAGTGTGGTGTGGCCGTAGGCTCTAGGAATGCTAAGAATATTACTCTTATGCATTTGCATTTAGTAAGCTAAGCCATGCAGCCACTTGCAACATGATACCACGCTCATCGCTCATCGCTCGATCAGGCTCGATCAGGCGAGATATATAAGACTGGTGGGCCCATTCAGGACTCCTATGTCTGGTAGGATAACTTTAATTCATCCATCCTGTGTCTGTTGCAGGGAGGTGGAGAGAACAATCAACACAATAATGGTTTTCTTTCATGCCTCTTGAAGGACTCAATATTCTCTGTACTGCATTACATGTGAAAGTCGATTTATTACCCATGAACACACTACCTGTATGCTAATTCTATGTAAAAAGGTAGCTCCAGCCCTCATGATGTTGTCCAACATTTCCGCTATAAAACGGGATACAATTATTTTGGAAACATACCAAATTTGAAAAATAATTGAGAAGTTGCGCAATTACTAATCATGGAGCACAAAAAAAGCCTACAGCACCTGGTATTCCCAGGCAGTCTCCCATCCAGGTACTAACTAGGCCCGACCCTGCTTAGCTTCCGAGATCGGGCGCATTCAGTGTGGTGTGGCCGTAGGCTCTGGGCCTAGTGAGTTTGTACTTTTAAGCATCTAGTCGGCTAGACCTTGCAGTTTTGAAAGGCAATTGTGAAATGGCTCACTTCCTGAACTTGGAGCACAAAAAAGCCTACAGCACCTGGTATTCCCAGGTGGTCTCCCATCCAGGTACTAACTAGGCCCGACACTGCTTAGCTTCCGAGATCAGACGAGATCGGGCGCATTCAGTGTGGTGTGGCCGTAGGCTCTGGGCCTAGTGAGTTTTGTACTTTTAAGCATCTAGTCGGCTAGACCTTGCAGTTTTGAAAGGCAATTGAGAAATGGCTCACTTCCTGAACTTGGAGTACAAAAAAGCCTACAGCACCTGGTATTCCCAGGCGGTCTCCCATCCAGGTACTAACTAGGCCCGACACTGCTTAGCTTCTGAGATCAGACGAGATCAGGCGCATTCAGTGTGGTGTGGCCGTAGGCTCTGGGCCTAGTGAGTGTTGTACTTTTAAGCATCTAGTCGGCTAGACCTTGCAGTTTTAAAAGGCAATTGAGAAAGGGCTCACTTCCTGAACTTGGAGCACAAAAAAGCCTACAGCACCTGGTATTCCCAGGCGGTCTCCCATCCAGGTACTAACTAGGCCTGACACTGCTTAACTTCCGAGATCAGACGAGATCGGGTGCATTCAGTGTGGTGTGGCCGTAGGCTCTAGGAATGCTAAGAATATTACTCTTATGCATTTGCATTTAGTAAGCTAAGCCATGCAGCCACTTGCAACATGATACCACGCTCATCGCTCGATCAGGCGAGATATATAAGACTGGTGGGCCCATTCAGGACTCCTATGACTGGTAGGATAACTTTAATTCATCCATCCTGTGTCTGTTGCAGGGAGGTGGAGAGAACAATCAACACAATAATGGTTTTCTTTCATGCCTCTTGAAGGACTCAATATTCTCTGTACTGCATTACATGTGAAAGTCGATTTATTACCCATGAACACACTACCTGTATGCTAATTCTATGTAAAAAGGTAGCTCCAGCCCTCATGATGTTGTCCAACATTTCCGCTATAAAACGGGATACAATTATTTTGGAAACATACCAAATTTGAAAAATAATTGAGAAGTTGCGCAATTACTAATCATGGAGCACAAAAAAGCCTACAGCACCTGGTATTCCCAGGCAGTCTCCCATCCAGGTACT